>NW_017298142.1:527780-540405 GCF_001594075.2 Trachymyrmex cornetzi
ATGTTCTATACCTTCTCTTAAATCTATCCTCGAATAGTTCAAAGTAAACCTTTCCATAGACACATTTTTCATAGTGGTAACAGCCTGAAATTGCTATTCTAACAAAATAATAATGAAAGAGCGTGAAATTTTGTATTTTGGTTATTTTAATAAAATTTTAACTTGCAATGTCTTAACTGATGCACCGAGAGAAAAATTTTTGATATTTATGACTATAGTTACATGTTGCCATAACTATGATTACTGCTATTACAACGTTAGTAATAATAACTATTATACGTGTAATTTCACCAGCAAATATATAGTTGGCGCCAAAAATAACTAGAATGAAGAAATTATAGTTATTATTACTAATATTATAGCAGTAATCATAATAATTATGGTAACATGTAATTAGACACAAATATCAAAGCCTTTCCTCTCAATGTGGCTAGTCATTTTTTTAAATCTCAACTTGAAATATCTACTACGATGGGACATATGGGTATGTCGATGATCTTTACTGCAGCACGAGCTGCATGAGGATGTTATTTGCCGCGTTCGCGCTAATTCGAAGCGCTGCCGGCCGCATTTCGCTCGTTCGCTCGTTCGCTCGTCCGCGAGAGCATGTATGTCCGTTCCGCGAAGCGCAACATACGTAACGAATGTGCGATACTCATTAGGAGAGTCAAGGGTACGTTACGTGAAGAGTTGCGGTTACACTCCGCGCGTGTGTCTGGCGTGCGTTACGTCACCGTGGAACGCGCGAGCGTCGCGTCGGCGCGCATGCAACACGCGACTACTCTTCGCGTCGCGTCGCGTCGCGTCGTAGGAAGAAAAGAGTGTGTGGAAGCGCCACCGAGAAACACACCGGAGAGTAGCTTCGCGATCGCGACGTCGCTAACGGCATACAGAATGATTCGCGGTGACTTGACTGTAAAATGTCGAGGACGGATTTCATCATTTAAATTTGAGACGAAAATCCTTACTCAAGAATGTCATCGTTTATAGCGACCTTTGAATATTCGACATTTAAATATCACAGTAATAAAGATTTAAATTATAATCCCGTTAAAGTACAGTTTTTTAAATAACTTTTTTAAATAATCTGTATTTAATTTTTCCTGTCTCTCAATGAAAATGTCAAAGTATCAACAGCTTATGGGTGTATGAGAAACTGGCGGGATCTTTGGAAATTATGGAAATTATTATTCGAAATTTAAATTAACATTCGCAAAAAAAATAATTTTTTATTTAATTTTAAATGAATTTTAACAAAACTTTTCAACAAAAAAAAGAGACAGAGAGAGAGAGAGAGAGAGAGAGAGATGCAACGATATTTCAAATGTCAAAGAAAAAGTAAAAAAATAAGTCGGTCAAGTAATCCTTTAGTTCTAAAAGTCTCATTCCAAACCTAAAGGATTATCCTCGTTTGAATGGGCCTTCAAATGAAGCTTTTTTTAGGAAGAAAATTTTTGGCACGAAAAGTAAAAAATTGCCCTGCGAGAGACTGCGAATTTGCGAGTAAGAATTTGTCACGTTTATCGCGTCGTCGACCGATCGACCAGTCACTTTTTCGCTGATTTCGGGTTTCGGGGAGTCAGCCGCGAACCGGCTCGGTCGGTGGAATTCAAATTGTAAGAAGCCGTCTTGCGCTTGAACGAAACGCTCACCGAGAGTCACCGAGAAAATCGCTCCGGGCGAGAAATTCAACTGGGAGAAAGGCGGACTCGGTGCGATGTCGTGCGCCGTACAGAAGAGAGAATTGAGAAGCGCGGCTATAAAGCGCAGCCAGCATGATTCTGTCGCAATTTACGGCGAGGAAATCGCAGCCTTGCTCCAGGCAAGGTAAGTAGAGTGTTGACCACGAGACATGGGGGACTGACAGCTGACAAAGAGCATTTTAAAAGAGAAAGACGGATATACTTTCGATATGGCGAGTCCCGTCGGTCTATAGGATACGTCACAAATCACACAGTTTTCTCTCATACAGTTACGCATACATAAGAAGTTCAAGTCATACAAGTGTTTTATCAAATTTAATTATATTTTAAACAAGCTTTCTACAGCTGATGATTTTTTCTATCATTTTTTTTAACACGTTTATATACTTCTCGCAAATGACAAATTGTTTCTCTCTAATTGCAATATTTTGTGTTATTATTTAAAACATACTAAATTATCAATCACAGACACTTATTTCTAAACTTATATGTGTGTGACAGAGATTAAAATATATTTTATAATTAAGTTGCACAATTTAAAAAAGTCGTTTGTCAATTGGTTTAATTTGAAGCTTTACATTAATTGATTACAGAGACACTTTATTGCATATTAGGTATATGAGACTGTGATGATAGTCTAATTTTCAATTTTTCCTACAATTTGAAGAAATCCTAGTTTCTTTGTAGGTGAAAGAAAACGAGAGTGACTTTTGATAGATCCTGTATATAGCTACGAGGCGCGCATACTGTACTCTTTCTTCGATTTAATTGCGTATAACATAGAACGGAGATCTGCCTTTAACCTGTCGAAATTGCTATCCTTTTATGATGATCTATTACTGCAATAAGGAATTTATTTAACGCCCCCAACTTAGAATGGCATTATTCGAGCATTTTGAAATCATTCTGTATAATTAATATGCAAAGGTACGCAATAAAATATTAAGTACACTAGTATTGTCAGTCTACACTCGGGCTTGAATATATAACTCTGTCTAAATTCTCAAATTAGGTATCTCTAAACTTATGACACTTCAATATTTGCGATAATCCGAATACTCAGATATTCAAAATCACGATATACACATTTCATAATATAGAAATATCCAATAAATCATTTGTTATCGTATAAATTATCATACATAGATTGTTCAAATAATTACGAAGTAATACTGCAAAATTTTCAATTATATGTATATATATATATATATATATATATAAAACTAAGAGTTTTGAGTTTACTCTAAGAATTACAAATTTTCCGACACGTTTAAAAAATGATTCAGACGATCGCGAATTTATAAAGATCTTAACTCTTTTATTTAAATTAGAATCGCGACTTGTGAATGCAAACAGCTAATGTCTTTCAGAAATAGATTTCAAAAATAAATTGTATAATCTCGCTTTCTTTTTTTACAGAGGAAAATTTTTCTAACATAAAATAAAGTATGGTACAAGAATGAGTTAATGTAAGTTAATTAATACCTCATCTCGAAACGGTTCAAAAAATTAACGAATGGAGGAATTCCTCCGAAACGAACGATGGCAACTTTTACCGTACAATCTCGATTGCATCGAGTGATCGGGCCCAAAAGTGGGCGGAGAAGCTGATCTCGAGATGACGATATTGGCAACGTGGTAGCGTTGCAGGGCCGCACACAAAGGCTGAGGCGAAAAAGAAGAGAAAGATAGACAGATAGAAAGATAGAAAGAGAGGAAGAGTGAGATGAGAAATCGAGGAGAGAGTAGCTGGAAGAGGGAATGATTGGTGAAGGAGAGACGCGGCAACGACGCTGGTCGTTGCAGTTTCGTGCAAAAATAACGCGGAAAGCCTCCTTTAAACTCAACCGAGCGTGTCTGCAACTGAAAATATACATCGCGTATAGAGAATGTGACAAGGTGGAAGAAAGGAATTTTGAGACCACTATGGATGTTCAAAAATAGGACGATCATAAAATGTGGATTCGTAAAGATTTCTGTTTCCGACTTGAGAGAGATCGAGAACGACAGCGCTTCAGAGATATTCCAAATAATTCAGAAACGTAAATGTTACAAAAGTAATTTTATCATTTTTTAATTTGAATTGTTTAATAACAAATCGTTTTTATGGTATTTTAACTTAAATTTTAGTGCGTTGCGCTAAAATATTTAATAAATTAGCAAAAAAAATAATCGATTGAATTTTGCTGAACAAAAATCAAGTTCGAATTTTTGAAAATCTACGTTCGTAAATTTTGATCCTTTGATCCCGGTTACATAGTGTATAACGCGAATGCGAGTCATTTTCAAAATATGTTGAACTGCCCGCCGGTGATTCACGCTAATTGCGCCGTTAACCCTTGCTTAATGACTGCGCGGTAAAACGCGCGCTTTTCCATGGAAAAACTCGGAGTTGCAAGCGAGTTTTTCGCTCTGCCGGTTATAGCACTTTGTGCTCGCTTGCGATTTTGCATGATTTACGCTTCCGCTAATTCATTCACGCGGGGGAGATTAGACGATACACGCATACCGAGTCAAACTAAGTGTTTTACAATGAGGAACTTTATTCACAATTGTCCGATTACGTACAACTTATTATAAAAAAAAAAGAAAAAAATAAATAAAAAGACAAAATCTCTAATCGTACAATAATTTTTTGTAAATATTTATTTATTCTAGAATATAACCTTTCCGATACATCTCTCAATATATTATCTTTTTTTTTTTTACTTCTTATATATTTTACATTTTAATCAGTATGATATATTCTGAAGACGAATGTTTCTTGATAATTCTTTTCTTTGATTCTAACTTTTTCTAATATTAATTCACGATAGGATAAAGTTATCATTAATTAATGTAAGAAGTGGTATTTAATTAGGTAATTACCACCACTTAATTTTTTTCTGCGGAAATATTACGCTACTTCACAAGGTTAAGTTTTTAAAAATTATTTTATACATCAGATAATATGCGCAAGGTCTAGTATGTGCTTCGTTCCGTAGGATGATTCGCAATCAATCCTTCGAGTCAGCCCGACGGAAATGTTAAGAAGCAGTGACTGCTTTTCATTACGTCGATGATGTCTCGTTAAAAGTTTATATGGTCGATTACTGCCTTTATGCCTCGTTTTAATATACTCAATCCATATCGGCCAGCGTAACTATCAAATCAAATCGTAGAGCAGTAGAACTGGAGACTATAGCGTTTGCAGTCGTATCTATTTTATGTTGCCCAATACTATCGGTTTATCTCATCGCCGCTTACCATTAATTACCTTCAATTTAACGCAGGATCGATACATTTGATCCCACCTATCACTCTATGTAGAACCGTTTCATTTTGTTAATGCAACACCACGGACACGAAAATCTATATATTCGATCTACATATCTGTAAAATGTGTATGAGCTTAGATACACGTATTATGGAAGCAGTTGTCAATTTGAAGTTTCAGAAGAATTTTTAAGAAAAATCGACAACTCAACATATAGACCTCGTATATATATATATATATATATATATATATACTGTGAAATCTTGGCGACAAATAGATTTCTATCGCTTTCTGACATGCAGATTCCTATTTTATTTGAAGATTATAATCGCCTCTCTCTTTTATATTCGCACAATATATCACTGCGTTCCGTGTCAACGTGTGCTTATCGCGCTAATCGAAACAACGACGTCAGAATTACAAGGTAACTTCGCGTGAGATGGTGTCACGCTAGTGCTGTTCAGAGAAATCAGAACACCATGAAGCTATCTAGGTGCATTTGCAATTTTTCTCAGCTTACTGATCGCTACGTAATTAGTATCTTATTTAAAATATCAATTACGCTACAGTGTGTTTCTTTGAAAGTTCCTCTCTCTCTCTCTCTCTCTCTCTCTCTCTCTCTCTCTCTCTCATTAAAAATAATAAAGAGAATTCCTTCCAATTTCAATAGTCTCACCGTAACTCTTATTCAAAAATGTTAAAATAAAAAATTATATTACAAGGAAAGGCCAGTGTTTTGCTAAAGTATCTTAAAAAATTTAGCTAAATACAAAACTGAAAATAATTTTGTTAGACCATCAAAAGTATTATAGTGAGTAATGCTGCAAAAAGTTTTGATATTTTAGCAATCAGCTTGAGCGTTCCATTTATGTATTATTTTGATAATTTAACAAAATTATTTTCGGACCTCTGTATCTAACTAGATTTTGAGATACTTGAGCAAAACCGTTCTTTTCATGCTATATACAATATATAAAATTATTAGGTTCTTGATCCTTCTCACGATCATACCTACAGCATTATCCTTTCATATATACATACAATACCCGCATAGAACGTGACACAAATAATCTCGATAAACTCTTCAGAAGCCCGTACCTTAAATTTAATGATTATGATAATTTTAATTATCAAAAAATCCGCCATTAAAGATAAAGTCGCGATTTCTGAGAAACACACCGATTAATTCTCCTTTCCCCAAGAGATATATAATCCGGTGAATAACGATCTCTCACAGAAGGATCCAGTATTCACCGCGGCGCGGCGCGGCGTTCCGATTTCACTGACCGGTAGTGTTCCCGTATCTACCGTGCCGTAACAGCGCGGAAGATACCACGAAGAGATGGCCGGACATTTAGCCGAGTTCTCTCCGTCGGTCATTAAAGAGGCGCGGGCCGCCTCTAATCGCCATGGATGGATACCGAGCAGAGCTCGGTGCCGAAGAAGATACCACGGGTAGGGAGAGCTTTGTAATGACGCGGGCGCCAAGAAGATACCATAGCGCGCGGCGCTGCGCTGGTCTTAAAACCAGACAGATGAGTAATCTTTTGGTGTGTGTGTTTCACGGATCCTCAACACCTCTCGTCTTTATAGCGTGTTTGTGCGCTAGAATTTCAAACTTGCGCTAATGCCACACAAGGGAGGAGATATTCGACGCAACGCGACGCGACGCGAGCCCATTCTACGTAAGACGCAGGTCGCAGGTCGCAGGTCGCAAGTGAAACGTACTATTTGTAATAGATCGCAGACCACAATACGTAGGACGCAAGACGCAGCTTTCTGCGTCCTGCGTTCTACGTCCTACAATCATATCATAATTAAAATACGTTAGGTTAGTTTCTAGTTTCGTGACCTGCGACCCGTGTTCTGTGTCTTATGTAGCATGAGAAAAAGGCTTAACGTTGTTCGTTGTTACAGACTGTCATTATGGACGGGCATAATGAAATTGCGCGATGAAATTCTTGGCAACGCGAGATTCGTTGCTTGCTTCGACACGTCCTGCTCGTAAATCTATAGTGATAATTTGTAAAGTGAATCAGATTATTAAATGCCGTGTCATTATGTCGAATCTCGCGGCGAGTCTGTGGATTGCTAAAACTGCGAGTCCTGTCCGCCATACAGGATGTCTCAGACTTGGCAAGCCGGTCTCCCTACCATCTACGTAGTCTGCACGATTTACGCGCGGTAAAGGATAATTCATAATGCGGCAACGAAACGCATCGTCCTACGTTTATCGCGCTGGCCGGGGCCTAATGAAATTCCTCGATGAGCAAGGCGCGATTGTACGCCGGAGGGAACACCAATTATTGTGCTCGCAATGCGTTACTCGAATTGCAATCGTGTTACTATAAATTCTCCAACTCCTCGCTCTGTGCAATTGAGAGTATAACAATCGCGTTTACATCGCAGAAAAATCTCGATAAAAGGATACTTTAGGTCCTGCTCATTCACAATTATGTCGTTAATATGTCGATTATAATGAGCCTATAATGGCTCTTGCCTATAATAAATAAAATTAACATTGTTTCGAGAAGTGTAGGTATGTTAAAAGAACTCTGTGTAAACTCAACTATAAGCGAGCTCCACGTGCGAGCCTTGGCTTCCGACTTTTTCGCTTCCGACGTCACGATTCGCCGATGACCGATGGGACGTCGAGGAGAGTCGTTGAATGAAACGAGCCGTTAAACGCGCACGCAGGAATCTCTCTTTCCTCGGTGAATTCTCAGAACGTATCCCTGAACTTTTGTCGGGCGCTTTCGCGTGCAGCGCAACCCGCGCATAAATAATGCCGCGCCGTACGACGTTTGAGAGAGTGAAATGAGCAACGACGATTGTCCGTCCGATGGCATCGATTTATGCGTGTACTTCGACCCGACGTGACGTCGATGATGATGGCCGCGGCAGCGGCAGCGACGGTGGCGATGGCGACGACGGTGTAAACGGGCCTTAAACTCTCCGCGTTGCATTTTGCGTCGGTATGCATTCCCGCGCGCTCGCACAGGAGAAGATACAGTGCTCTCTCTCTCTCTCTCTCTCTCTCTCTCTCTCTCTCTCTCTCTCTCTCTCTCTCTCTCTCACACAGCATATGCCACGTGATTGCATGTCGTCGTCGTCGTCGTCGTCGTCATCCTCGTCCTCGTCGTCCTCGTCGTCCTCGTCAGCCACTCTGCACGACTTGCATCCGCAAGTTCGCAGATGCGGTCCTTGTTTTCCGTTAGATTTTTAGCGTGGATTCTTGCCGCGCGTTTCACGCGTCGACTCGACACACGATAATTGAATAGCTAAGTGTCGTAGGTGCCTAACTGGCAATTTCTAATATTTCATTTAAATAACGGAGACGAGAGAAACATAGAAAGCACATTTGTCATCTGACACATTAGGCGCTGAAGAGTTATGAAAGACCTTTATACTTATAATTAGACTGTTAACTCTAGATATATCTAAAAATTACAATAACTTCCTCCATAACTCTACTACGTCAAAATAACTTTAACAAATATCTAAAAAAAGGCTTGAAAGAATCTATCAATAATAATAATAATAATAAGCAAGCCCATCAAAGCCAAACATCAGTTAATCGGATGTACAATTTATTTTCGTGTAATTAAACAAGTCATATCAAAAATTAATTAAATATACGTTTCGACCCCTATTTTTGGGTCCTTATCAATATAATATAACCTAAATCCGCTTACGTACTATACGCAAATTCCGAGAAGCGACACAGCTCATTCTTCTTTATCCAATTACCAAGTTAGCTGTGTAACGAAATACTCACATCAATATAGCAAACGCACACCGGCATAAAAATTAATATAAATCAAAAATTACATATACTGAACATACTATCAAACAGGTACACTAATACTAAAAATTGAAGTTATAAAAATTAAAAATTACATATGCAGTCATATTCGTTACATCAAATTGGAAAGAAAACTTATACAATATATGAATTGCGATTAAAGACATAAACAATGCGTTAATACTTGAAATACTGAAAGTTAATACAATAGAAAAGTTACCTGAATTAAGTCAAACGCACACACTGTTACTACATAAAAATCTTAATTTGTAAAATAATATGAATTTTAAATAAATAACATTACGTCAATATAGAATAAATACAATGATATAAACTTACATAAAAAGAGAACGGAATCCAATACATTATGTCAAAAGGGTAGAACACATTGCTCATCGAAATGTCAAATATCCTGTGTAATCATTCACGCAAAAGTGAAAAACCGATTAGAAAAATACTGCAAACTTGCACCAGGATTTAATTTTGTTAACTTACATAAAGTCTTATATTCAAAACCAACATCGAGATCTATAACAGTTGAAAATAACTTTACTATTTTCAACTGTTGCAATCATGAATATAAACTTTTTGCGGTAATATCGTCTTTTTTCTTCCAAGTGCCATATACAAGAGTGTTTTCTTTCCAAATATAGGTAATAAACTAGGATTAGAAACAGTACAAGTGTCACACGCAGCGAGTTTAGAATGAAAAAAAAGTATTTTGCTCCCTTTATAATGAATTCTTTCGCACTTTACATCGAAATTGTAACGAAATACACTTAAAGCATAGATAATTTGTAATCAAGTAGAAAATATTGAATGGTATATAAATCATATACCATTAATACTTTGCACATATTGTTCCAGCCATAATAATGGACCGACTTATAAACGCGATTCAGAAATAGATTTAGAAATTTTACTATTTCTCTCATTTAAACTTCGTTAAAAAGAAAATATATTGGCTGATAAATGTAGCTCTGTGTAAATAAAGAACAGTACATTACTTGTATAAAAATTTAGATAAAACTTTTACAATTTTATTTATATTAAAAAGATACAAGTTCAATTGTGCTGATTATTAAAATGTTAAGATTTGAAAAATTAAGCTAGTCATCTACGTCAGATAGCCATAGAATAATGAAGGATACTTAAGAATTAAAAAGATATATCAAATTATAAACTCGGAACGTCGAAGAAATATTTTTCCATTTTTTCCAAATTTCTTTTCCCTCTTTTTAGAGTTTAAAGTGTCACTGAACAAAGCAGATTGACACGATACTTGTTGTGAAGAAGAATATAAATTGTTACCATATTACACGCAACCTCAAGCTTCTAAGATTGAATTATTTCAAATTTGACAGCCAATTAGCGACACACCGTAACGAAATACGTACCTATAAAACATCTCGTCTGTTGTACGCAATGTGTAACGCAGAGCTTTGCCGCGAACCAGGAGCTCGAGCTTTATAATTATAAACACTATAATGCATTATTAACATTTTAATTATGCGCGTGCCGCGCTAAATAGTTCGACATAAACATTCGCTTTGCAGTTCTAACATTTTGTTCGACTCGTATATGCGTTACATTCGTTTAATATCATTAAAAGATCAACTGTCGTTTTATACAAGCTATTTTATTATTAATTAATAATTAATAACTTATCGGACTATCACTTGGTTTAAAATTCTGTTTCACTCGTTGCAATCAGTTATGTCTTTCCGTTTCATTATTTTGCGGTGATAATTATAGCCTTTATTTTCCGTGAGAGGAGATTGTACCATAATAAAAATGCAATGCCATAATCTTGAAGCCTATGATGCGCACATATGATCTATGTAAATAGGTTCGGCTACAGAAAAAAGAAGCGCTCGATATATTATCGCTTTTTATCGTTCTGATAAGCACTTGTTCTTATCAACAGTAAAGTACGTAGTGCTTTTCCAAACTTCTCAAGGTATTAACTGTTTCCGTTAATTAAAAAATAGTAAAGCAAAAGAATACGAGTAATATTTTCACATAATCAGAGAACGATTAAAAAATTTCATCGTTCCAAAGATAATCATACACCATCAGAAATGCCAAAGGGTTTGGCTAGTTGTGAGCCATTGCTAATGCCAATGTTTCGTGAAATGCCCTGCCGTTCATTTCATCAAGGCGAGGAATATAAGTATAGGTAATCACAAACCATCTCTCGTTGCTAATTGCACTAATTTCAATTAAGCTCAGAAGTAAAGTTTATCGTTAAACTAAATCTAGAATTAATCACAAATTTCATTGACAAACTTTTTGAAAATCAATCTCTGTTATATAAAATTTAATAATCAACATATATTACAATTAAGGTGAACTGAAAGATTAATCGACTAAAAGATAGGAAATTTTTTTTTATCATTATATTACTGAGTTATAATATCAAGTTAAAAAATGCATTAATTACGAAATAGAAGCTCTTCTCAGGCGTCTCTGTGAAACGTCCGTTCGTAATGTAATCGCATAACGTGAATCATGAAAAATATCGTTACGTTCGCATAAATTCCAGCCGGATGAATTCTCGCGTCTAACCTTCGCACTGTCGCGTGTCACAATTGTTTCCATACGAAACGGAAGTCTTCGTACCGCTGTAAACGTGACTCCGAATGTGACTTCGGCTCGCATTCACGCTGCGCATGTTACCTCGAACTCAGTTACTTGATTCTCGCGTCCCGTGATAAAAATCGCGCGATTCTTGCATTAAATGAAACTCTGACCGGCCACACTTTAAGAACGTGGACAGCGTTCGGTGTTTTATCGCGTTTCACGTGAATCATCGGTTTTAGAAGAATTATTACATTGTACTCTGATTATGTGTGTGTGTGTGAGAAAAATGAATGTTCTGATTAAACCAACTAAAAGGTTCAACAAGAATGACATTTTAGTTGGTTATCATAACCAGAAATTCTGTTTGGTCTCACGAAAATGTGTCATTCTCGCTGAGCCTTTTTGTCGATTTAATTAAAACCTTTTTTTTCAGAGTGTACATTTCAGTGCGCAATTATGAAAAAGAAACGTCTTGGGAAAAAGTGACGAAAAATTGCATAAAAATATGAGATCAAGCGGAATGCGATTTGCAATGTCGAAAATACGAACTCTGCGTTTCATCACACAGTCATCCGATATCACTTTTAACGATACATCTTTAAGACACATATGTACGCGCTTCTCGAAACGTCTCTTGGAAAATTGAGAGATTTAACGCATTATAAATGGTTGCACGCGCGCGTTGCGGTACACGTCCCTGATCTAAGACACGTTTCGGGAAAAGCATCTCAATGTTGTGTGACTTAAATTAGATCTTGGCAAACCCGAGCCCGGCCTGCCTCGGAAGTCGGAGGCAAGCGTCAAGCGCGAATGTCGCGAACTCGAAAGAGGGAGAGAAGGATAGAGGGAGGCGAAAATTCACTTACCTTCCAACCGGCGCTGCTATTGTTGTCACCCTTGTCCTTGAAGTAGGATACGTTCTGGACCATCCACTCGTAGATCTGCGAGAGAGTGAGCCGCTGGTCGGGCGCGCTGGTGATCGCCTGCGTGATGAGGTCGGCGTAGCTGAGGTTCCCCCAGGCGTTCCTCCTTGAGGAGTTCTTCTTCACCGGTAGGAGACCCTGGGCGAGCTGCGCCTGATGGGGCGGCGTGCCGCCTTCGGCGCCTTCCTTCGCGGTTGGCACGTTACCCTCGACGTATCCTTCTGGTCGCGGTAACGGCCATGTATTGGATCGCGCGCGGGTCTGCGGCTCGAATCCGGTCTCCAGATCCGGTGAAGTGGAGAACTCGAACGAGACTCCCTTCTTCTGCTGTTGCTGTTGCTGTTGCTGCTGCTGC
>NW_017298142.1:540516-547672 GCF_001594075.2 Trachymyrmex cornetzi
CCGACCAAGTTCGCGATCGTATGCGTAACTCTCCAACGGAGATCGGTAATCGACAATCGGTGACACCGGGAAGGAACTCTGTTCGCGTTCGCGCGCGATTGAGCGGTACCAGTCGGGCTGCGTTTTGAATCACTGTACGTGTACGTGGGTGTATGAGTGTGAGGGTGTCTGTGAGTGTGTCGCGCGCGCGCGCGCGCGCGCGTGTGTGTGTGTGCGTGCGTATGTGATTATACGATCTCGAAGGCCTTCCTACGTCACCGCTTGGATGAAGACTCGTAGCAGTGCTTGTTCGCGCCGAATTCGAGTCACTCACGTCCGACGTAGTCGTCCCTTAACCCTTTTTAGACACTGCGTCAGGTTCTTCAACACATCATCATCGAACCAGAAACGATCGGGCGCGAGATGGGAATGTGCGACGTACGCGCCACGATGCGAGGCGAGGCGAGGCACGAAATCGACGCTCACGCACACCGGGAGACGAAGCTCCGTGCTGGAGCAATGGTTCAACGACGGCGGGTTCGCAGGAAGCGAATCGACTGCGCTCGCGTGCGACTGCCGACGGCGATGAACCAACTGAGGATTCCGACGGGAGCCGTTCTGCGTGCCGAAAGAGCGCGCGTGAGCGAGAGAAACGTAGAAGAAGAGCGTGGCAGCGGCGGGGGAGAGCGAGAGGGAGGGGGGGAGGGAGAGAGAGAGAGAGAGAGAGAGAGAGAGAGAGAGAGAGAGAGGCGCTCGGAGCAGCGGAAAGAGGGAGCAGACCACGTGGTCAAACTCTGTGTTTACAAGCCGTGCCGTCCGGAGGTCACGTGGCCATGTTTTGATAGGAAGTTGGCCCGCTACGGGTAGATGTACGCTCTACGTCGTCGTCGTTGACGATGGCTGCTCGGGCACGGTATCGCGACGTGATTCACGTGGCCAACACTCTTCTGCTTCTGTACGGTCGGCGGGATTTTCGGTAGAGACCGCCGACGGCGCGAGACCGACGATGGCGATGATGACCTTTGGTGCCCTCGTTGCCCTTGCAAGACCGTTCCCCCTGATATCTCTCATCGATACCCTCGGATCCTCCGATTCCGAAGCTGTCGCTCCGCGCGCGCGAGTACTCCTCTCGCGATCTTGCGCAGTCCTCGACTTTTGCAAATTTCTGCAAACGTAAATGACGTGTGTAAGCTGTCGTTCGGTTGATTGATAATTCCCTCGCTCGTGAGAAACGACGTGAGATTCTCTCTCGCACGTATCGTCTGAGGAAAGAAAACCTATCCACTACGTACAACTTGCCGGCAAGGCAGCGCGGCGCATACTGGCGAAATTCCTCCGGCCGGCGCTCGGATTGCTCGGAACCGACCGAGCGGAGCCGAAGTTACGAGGAGCGAATTTGCGACGCCTGTCGCCGCACTTCGGCGCGCCGATCGTCCGACGGCGGAGGGGGGAGTGAGTAGGGAGAGGAACGAGGAAGAGACAACCGCCGAGCCGAGAGAGAGAATCCTCGACAAACGGTAGGGAGATGTACGCGGAGAGTATCGTAGAGTAGCGTAGCTGGTGGGTGTCTCGGCTGCCTCGGAAGGGGTAAGAAAGCCAGAGTGGGAGACGGGCGATAGTGGGGGATGAAGAGAAGGACGAATGGGGGCGAGAGAGACGGCTATAAATTGCAACTTTGTGCAACATAAAAAGGAGTGGGAGACGAACGAGGGAAAAGGACAGGGTATCGTGCCACGACTCTAAGGTGGGAAAAGGATGACAGAACGTGACGGAGCTGAGGAGGGAGAGTGCAGCGTGCTCGTACTGCTCGTCTACCGGGTGGGCGGGAAAAGGAATATAACGCTGTACCCCTAGGGTTAGGCATCGTACTGCGCACAGAATCCGCGGGGAGGGAATTTGCACGCGGTACATCTCCTCTCTCTCTCTCTTGCTTTCTTTTCCTTCGTCTCCCCCGTCCATCCTGTCCTATCTCTCTTCTCAACCTCGTATCTCCTCCCGCCATTCCGCCGCGATAGTCCTATGTTCTCTCTCGACTCGATTTTGCGGCAACCCTTCCGGTACTTTTTCGTATCGCTGCTGTGCGACTTGTAGAATCCAAAGATTCCCAACGGCCGATCGAAATAACTCGACCTGTTGTTTTCGGTCTGCATGCCTATCGAATGGTACAGCGTCCTCCGAAAGCCATGAAACATTCCTGAATATGTTCGCGAACATTGTTGTATCGCGGCGGCGCGGCGGCCGGATGCGAATTCTTCGTCCAAGCGTTTGACGAAAAAAATTCAAGTATAGTTTAATTTGTTTTTACGTTTGCGTATAAAGTCTTGAATAATGATTTTCACGATAGAAAGACATTTTTTTCACGCAGTCTTTTATATTTCAAATGACGTGCATTAAAAAAAAGAAGAGACTAAAAAAATTAACACAAAGTCTCCAGAAGCTCTATAAATTATAATTTGAAATAATACAGTGTAATAATAAAAGGGGCAATGAGCTTAGCACGCGCTGATAGTGCAACTAGATTTTTTACTTTCAAATATGCAATATACAACGATTCTCTAAACGTTTCGGTTCCCAAAACCGTCCTCAATGGACAAAAAACTTACAATAACATAATTTCAATCTGCATTATTTATTGAGACGCTGTTTTACGATCCTCTTCTTTAGTTGAAAAATTGTTAACATCTTATTTCAAACATCGGTTATTTACTTCGAGTGGTAATCCTTGGTCATTGTAAAATGGATGTAAGGCAAGTCACACATTTATACTATTGTAAAGCAAGTCACACATTTATACATTTATACTATGCGGACTTAAAGATTGTGTATGACATTTTTATAAACAAGTTGATAAGTCGACAGAAAGTCAACATTGAGACTAAAAAATACACCGATTTTTAGGTATGAAATCTTTTATGTTTAATATCAGGAATGATATTATGCAAGCGAACTGTCGAAATTATTACACGAATTATTTTTACGATAAAATCTTCCAATTAATGTTCATAATTCAACTGAATCGAAACGTTCATCTAAATAAATTTGAATCTCAAACAACTTTACAAAGAATTTAAGATATTTTCAAAGTGTTCGTGTAATCAGAACTTTTAAAAAGAGATAAATGTATTTAAAATTATCATTAACGGTTTAAGTGGATTCTAAAGTGATAGGATCTTCTTAAAATGTCATAGAATTCCCTTAAAATGTTAGTGATAATTTTAATGGTTTTACGTCTCTTTTTAAAAGTCCTGCTTGAAAAGTACACACAGAAGACGATTAAGGTGCACATGTCCAAAGTATTGTAGCTACAACCTTTTCTAACTGCGTAGCTATTTTCGACGTAGTCCGTCGAGATCATATTCCAAAGTATTCAAAAGAACTCTGTTTGCCCGTCCTCAAAGAAACCGTCAATTATATGCAATAATTAAATGCACTTTCTATCGCAACAAATTCTTTAGTACTTTTTATGCGCTCTTAATTATTCGTCAGTGCTCGATGTTGTCGAGCAAATGCACTTTCTATCACAACAAATTCTTTAGTACTTTTTATGCGCTCTTAATTATTCGTCAGTGCTCGATGTTGTCGAGCCGATCGAATAACTCCGAAACCCTCCTCCGTCCTTCAATTCGGCCATTGTCCGAGGTCTGTTGACATAAATCCCACGCGCTGAAGATATCCCCCATCCATAAAAAGAAGTCGGCAGTGCTGCTGAAAGGGCAGGTAAATCCGGCCATTGCAACCCGGTTGAAACAAGAAACGACGACGCGCTTGGTGGTGGCCAAACACGTACACGCGAGTATATATTCGTGTCGTCCTGTGCGGGCAGCTCCGGCTAACTTAAGGGGTACTGTCACCATGTGTAATTATGCACTCTGAACCTTCGATTGTCCGGCGGATATCCCCGATGCACCCATTGCTCAATGTTGTTTGCGCGTGAGCTAAAAACAGCACGCCGTAGCTCACCGCGTCCGTGTACATACAACCGCGCGAACATGCCGCCTGGCTATAAATAGAAGATGAATGGATTCTTAAGGACTACCTGATCGAGTAATTGTACAAACAATTTCGAGTACTGCAACTAACTATAGCATAATTGTAAATTATACTTGTATAATGGGCTGTATTAGTTTAAGTACATTTACTTTATACAGGCAATAAATTGCTGCAGCCCCTGGCTGTTGATTAATCCGGAAAAGGACCGAGACTGCTAGTATAGTACGTATAGTAGTATTTACCTATGTAAAGAAAATATAATTGCAGGCAGTACGCGCGAAAACCCAATGGAAAAACCCAAACATGTTGACATGTAATCAATTTCGAATTTTTTTCTAAATTCAAAAAAAAATATACACTTGGTATAAACAATAATACAATAATAAAATCTTATATTTGCCAATTTTTATACCTACTTTATTCGAATTTTTAAAATTTCAAGTGTAAAATATAATTTCAACTCAATTATTTCTTCCTTTGCTTTGGCTGTTATAATGCTCAAGTATTCATTTGAGAGAGTTATCTACTATTTTTTGTACCAGAACTAAGAAGATATGTGACATAATAAAAGTTACGAAACGTTTGAAATTTTTTGAACGTTCCTAGATTTTTATTTCGACTGTACCCCCTTTTATAGGATCCCTTCAATCCATACACAATCCTTAAGCATGTATCTCTTTCGCGCAGAGTTGAGATACGTGCTGGATAATAAACAACGAAAAACACGATTTTAGCATTTTTAAATAGTCCGTAACCTCTAATCATTTTCAAGTACGATCCCGATTAAGTCTATCCAAAAAGATACATGAAAAACATACAAGCTGTTTACTTCGAGGACAGTATATAACTTGGACTTTTAAGTCTTTTTAAGTCTGCTGGCATATGTAATCTTATTATATACCTACTTTTAAATTTATTCGAATGAACATCAGACAAAGACAATTAATTTTGAGTTTCGTACATGTTGTATGTTTCACAGGACAGGAAAGCCAATATATAGAGGAAAGCCCCCTATTATGAGATAGGTGCCTAATATGAGATAGCGGCGTTTCCGCTAAATTAATAATATCTATTGGTTCCACCATGAATTTATTGTCCGTAGATTGAAAACTATTTAGTGGAAAATTCATTATTAGATCGTGCCTATAGTCGTTGCAAAAAAAGATTTTAGAATTTGAATGTCTTCAAGTTTTGTTGAGATGAGCCTTTAAACCTTGTTTATTATTTAATAAATAAATATTTGGCAATAAATTCTTCATATAGTGATACACTGAAAAAAATGTTATTCATAATATCAATGAATGACATTTACTGACTTTAAATTCATTGATATAATGAACTTTTAATAGATATTATGAATATTTTATTGAGTATTTTTTATTAGCTAATAACTGGATTTATTAATATAACAAATCACTGTTTATTAATATGCTGTACTTGAATATATCATAACTTAATATAACATTTAATTAAATCAATGAAAAAGTTCATTCTTCCAATAAATATGTTCATATACTTAATAAATTCATTTATTAGATGTCTATTATAAAATTTTGTAGAAGTGATAAAATACATTCATTATATTAACGCATTTTTTTATTAGTTATAAAGTCTGTACATTAGCTCAATAAATGCATTAATAACACAATAAAGTTTAATGCATGATTTAATGATATTATTCATTGAATGAATAAAGTTTTTGGTTATTATAATAAATCCATGGCAGACTATTTTAATGTATATATTCATTGTCACAATGAATTCTTAATAGTTTAATAACTCAAATTGATCATTTTATAAAACCTAAATCATTATAGGAATAAAATTGTTCATTGGACCAATTTTAATGAATTTTTTATTAATACCAATGAATACTTTTATTGTATTTACGTACATTTTTGGTTCAGTATAGAGTAAGTTCGTACTAATAAAAAAATACAGGATATGTTGAATTGCTTAATTACAAAAGTTAGATTTGATGATCGTAAAACCGTAAGGCGTGAAAATCGCAATATGAGACACCCAGGATATTTCTGAGTTGAAATAACCTATGCTCCTATGTTATAGTGAAAATCGTTGAAGTATAAATGTTATTGTACAATAATAAAAAGAACAATCGAAATAAACATCGAGTGCCTGTTTCTGCGATGCTTGAGTTCAACTACCTGAAGACGAATCAGCTATAGATACAATGCATCGCATACTTATTTTGCGCGTGCACTGGCTGTGTTTATTTGTATTTTAGAAACATTAAATAAGGTTTTTTAATTGCAATACTGATATACTTTGCGTTTTATTATGGATTTCTCGGGACATCTCATATTAGGAGCACAATTTTTTGACTTTGCGATTTGCTCACTTTTTACATTTTTTAAAAAAAATTTATAAAAAAAAATAAAATTTGAATTAAATTTTAACATTACCTTAAAGCTTATTAAATTCCCTTCAAAATGACCTATTATTTTTTTTAATTCTGCCCATAGATTTCTAGGATTTACCCAAAATAAATTATCGGTATCTCATAATAGGAATACCTTTCCTCTAGTAGCGTTGAAATAGTACGTTACTATTTGAGACAAAGAATACAATGAAATAATGAATTGTAACAAATTTTATTTAAAAAAAAGCTGTAGGATTTTAAAAATAGACTTCCGCTCTCTAATGGTTAAGCAATGGCACTGATATATTACACAGATTTCTATATTTTCTGCAGATTCACATTTGCAGAACTTTTAACGCCAAGGATGTCCACCTGGTTTTCATTTCATATCAACATGACAACATTAAACCTCGTCATGCAGTACGCGATTATATAAATTAAACTCAGAATTCTGGCGTCGAATGTGCAGTATCAGCAGTGTGGATACAGATCACTACGTTTCGAAAAGTAATTTGAATGCTTTTCAAAATATAAGATATATAGATGTTATCCGAATTTATGATATCACTCTGTTATTTCGATTGCAATAATACCATTTGAGATTCCATAAAATTAAGGTTGCAGCATATTTTACAGGCAATCGTTTTTCCCGAAAAGTGGATCTTTCGGGGTGAAAAGAGTCATTCCGAGGCCCTAAGTGCGAGACTTTATCGTGTGAAATTGCACATACGGAGAAAATTAAGGCCAAGTGAAAGAAAGCGCTAGCTGCCGGTAACTCGTAACCATTAGATTCTTCCAAAGAGAGGG
>NW_017298142.1:547696-550100 GCF_001594075.2 Trachymyrmex cornetzi
CAGAGAGGAAAGGATAAGTTCGGACTATCAATTACATCAACCCAATTCCGGAGCTTACTTTATGCCGAATCGAATCCGACCAGCGCCTGCTAAATTTGTTACGTTAACGAGCGTTGCACTCGT
Organism: Trachymyrmex cornetzi; assembly: GCF_001594075.2. Taxonomy (NCBI): domain Eukaryota; kingdom Metazoa; phylum Arthropoda; class Insecta; order Hymenoptera; family Formicidae; genus Trachymyrmex; species Trachymyrmex cornetzi. The sequence goes on from NW_017298142.1 coordinate 547,820, forward strand.
CGAGTTTCTACCGCCGCTGTGTGTAACTTTTTGTTTAGTTGGCTATGAAAATAAACGCGAATTACGACGTTCGTTAACTCGATCGGCCGCTATCACGGGTCGATAGTTCGCGTATGCAGCGCGCATCTCGCGTTGGCTAAGTTAGGATAGTGCAGTCGTCTATGAAGTTTCTATATGAGAATGAACATGTAATTGGGGATCGTGTATATTTATTTATATAGTCGATATATATTCTATAATTAATATCAATAATTAATAATTAAAATATGAAGAGCTACACGACTCTTTTCAACTATTTTATTTTTATAAATGTGCATGTATTACAGTCCTATAATACAATATTATTATAACTATTGACGAGAAAAATTTGGCTTAATTTAAAACAGTGCATTGTGAAGAATGCTAATTGAACATTTAACTCTTAACTACGTCTCGTTTTAAAGTCTTAATTTACATGTCCGAGTCACCCACAGCATTTTTTGACTGGCTCTACAATTACCACAAATCTCAATGGGAAATATTTTTTTTCTAATAAAATGCGGAAATGCCAAAATGTATAGAATCGAAATATCAAAACATAAAAAGGTTTCGATAATAATTGAAAAAGTTAAGCCAAAAAATATTAAAGAACAATTTGTGAAAAGAGTGCAATAATTAATTTTTTTTTCCAAAAATCGTATCCTTATGATAAAAAAAGATACAAATAAAAATAAGTAGTGTTTTCAAAAGAGGAAAATGTGAACTTTAAGGAAAAAAAATACATTATATTGATTTATTCCAAAAAGCATAACTATTTGCATATGGGGGCATTTTTATACATGCTCGAAATAATGATACCGAAGATATGTCGGGTGTTTTCTTCTTAAAAATGCAATGAAAATATTTTATATTAAATATATAATAATTTCGACATTATATATATTTATTCACGATTTTATAACTCCGAGAAAATAGAGCGGTCGTTTCGCCAAGACGCTTCTCTCGCAAAAATGCTTTATTTTACAATGAATATTTTAAACATTTTAATTATAAGATGACAACTCATATACTTGAATACAGCACTAATAAACAGACACTTACGCTAAAAACGAATTTTCACTTTCGGCAAAAATCTGTCGAATTTACATTTGACAAGTCCAAGTCACCCAAACCAAACTTTTATTACATCATAATTAGCATCAAGATGACAACGAAACAATTGCATCACGGCGAACGACAGAGAAAGAGAGTTTCCAAGTTTTTTTATCCTCTCACTTCAACTCTGCAGTATTAATCGTACAAAAATTGCGGCCGATTAAAATTTTCACTCGAGTCCAAATAATTCACTCATATAGTTGAGAGTTAAGTTTTCACTCTGTCGGAATTTTATATATCAATTGTGCGATGTAGACGATAGATTTCACTGTTGATACGGTACCATAAAGCATTCATACTAACAGATAATCGCTTATAATACTTAACTAATATATATCGTAAATAGTTTTCAGAAATATATATATTAAATATTTGACGTCATTTGAAGAGATAAGAAAAATTATATACGCATAAGGTAATCTGAATTTTTATTTCAAATATATTAATATTTAATAATTATCTCATACTCTGCGAACGTCTTTGTGCTAACATGTCTTATCTCACAGATTATCGTTAATATTATTACATAATCTGAAATGTAAGATTTGAGTATTTTGTTAGATACGACAGACAGCATTAATATCATTTTATGAATATACAGGGTGGACCATCTGAAGTGATCCAGTCAAATATCTCGAAAACTAGTAGGGATAGAGAAAAATGTTTCGTATGAAAAGTTTAGGGTTACACGGGGGAAGTATGGTACTGACCTTGAAAAATCCTTGGAAGGTCATTTTGAAGGTCATTCAGGGGTCACGATGGTTTTTTTAAATGGAACCCCTAGTTTTTCACCATGGGATGAGAAAGCTGGTTTCAAGCCCTTTACGAAACACTGGTTGTGGTCCACAATCCGCCCACTGGGGTCCGAGTTATGGACCATCAAAGTCATTGATGAACTACTCTTAGCGCTACCCAGGAACAACGACGTGGACGTGGTAGTTCTCTGTTCCCTTCGAGGTGCTTGATTTTTGTGAGTCCCCTTGCCTCTCACATGTGGGGTGCTTGATTTTTGCGACTCTTCAACAGTTTTCGAGAGTCGATACTCATTCATACCTCTGATTGAATCAAATGGAATAATCCAAGAGATTTCCAATAGTAAATCGTTAACCGAACACATGACTGCCACCCATGATAAACAGAGACTCGG
>NW_017298142.1:550873-568347 GCF_001594075.2 Trachymyrmex cornetzi
CCTGTATATGTTAACGATACTCCAATTTGCTTCACATCGCATCTTTTATATTAAATTTATACGTCACCGATTTTATTTTTACATTGAGGAAGACTCAATCGAAAGAGTTGAAACGCTTGTCAATTTTTGCTCAAGAATAAAGTATACGATTTCACACACGTTTAACCTGTGCTAGCTGATTTATATTTATCCTTGTATTTAATATTATCATTATTGTATAACATTAATAAAATATATTATAATATGCAAACAATGTTTTTAATCTGTTTGTTTAACAATCTTCTTCTAACAATAAGAAGTGTAATAAGCTACTTTCGAAATTTCTGATATTTATAAGAATGCACTTTTAGTTGTTTTATTTTGTCTTTGGTTAGTATCTTAATTTGTGTATCAATTTAATATAAACTTCCACAGTATTCAGCCCTCCTCTCCCACGGAAGATAACGCGCTTGCGTTTGCTTCATTGTAGCATTTAAATTACAGATTCAAAGTTGTGTAGCTTCTAAAGGTTTTCTGGTTTCTACATTACTAATTGTTGGTCAAACTAATACGAGAGAGAGAGAGAAAGAGATAAAACTGCTTCATACACATTCTTTATATTAATATATTATTATTTCAATATTTTAATAGAATTTATATTAATTATATTATACATATATTTTAAATATAAAAAATATATACTCGTATGTAACGGCAGTAGATAATATTATGGATATGATGCTGATCGATAGATGGCGATAGCGGATTGTCTGACAAGCAGACAGCTGGGAAAGGCGCCTTTTCCACACGACACAACCGCTTGAATGGGAGAACGAGCCTGCTGCTCCTGCTCGGCGATTGGGGCTACACCACTGCTGCCAGACCGGCCGGCCGGCACTTGGCGTACCATCGTCGCGGCGCGCGGTACGTTCTCATCGTTGTGCGTCGTCGTTTCGCGCGTTTTCCCGATTCAACCGTGATCGTCCCGTAAAAAAAGTTTGCGCGAAAGAATTTTACAAGTGGCGGCATTTTCAAAAAATCCACCGCAATGCCGCACACGCACGTCTTCCGAAATTCGAGCGTCGACTTGTAATGCGCCACGTGTTGTTTCGATCTTTCGTGATACAACAGGAGTGCGGAGTGAAAGTTGTGAGTGAGGCTGAGAGAAGAATTAAGAGAAGAAAAGAGAAAGGAAAGCAAGTCGCGGTGAGGCGGGTGAGGCGATAGCAAAATATACGATATAGTTCGATAGTGAGAGGAAGAAAACAGTGGTACACGTCGCGCGCAGCATGAGATCGCGCCGGTGGCACGGAGGATCCGCGGAATTCGGTCGATTTCGCGGATCAGCGTGCAGCGATGCGGTGCTCCGGTGATAAGGGAGAACCAGCGCTAAAGTGTGTTATGCGCGAGTGCGGGCATCGTCGCGATGCCGTTTGTGATGCGGAAGATAGAGCCGCGGCACGTGTGCCGCGGCCACGTGCCGGCGGGCTCGCATCCGGGCTGGCCGGTGGGCGCCGAGCTCGAAGCGGTGGCGAACGGCACCCTCACCAGCTCCCTCAAACAGTTGGCCTCTCTCCTCACCGTCGCGGAGGATATCTTCGCGAACCTCACCACCGAGCTAGCTCAAATCGCCGAAAGAAGCGGACACCTACGTCATAAGCTCGACAAAATCGAAGAGCGATTCGGCACCGTTGATCCCAAGAAGATACCAGTCCGTGAGTATTCGGAATCATTTATTTTTTTATCCTTTTTAATCGGATTTATTCTCAATTGATCGGCTAACAAATCCGTTCATTCAGAGGCTGCGATTTTATCGGCGTCACGTGCAGCAGTACTGTAAAAAAAAGATAGCAAAATTGGTGCTTGTTAGTTCGATCGTCCACCTTCGATCGTCGACGCAGTGATTGCCCCCCGGAGTATAAAGTTTAAATTCTCTGAGAGAATAACAAAACAAGTGAGAAACTTGACTATTGCTGTGCTTATAGTGTGACCATGGAAACGCTACTTTAAAGTACTGCCGTTGAATAAAGTTAGAAACTAGAAAGCAAATTGCCCCAGGGGATAGACGCTGTAACATACACGCAAACAAAACCAACGCAAGGCAACCACACGCTCACATTCAATTTGCTACAATTTTGCAAGATACCTCTCGATAGTTGTAATAGTTTTTGCGCGTCACGCTCGAAACAATTCTTCAAAATGTTTACAGTTTAACACATCGCAATCTTCAAGTTCAACCGACGAGCAATCGATCCATCGAGCTAAGAATTTGAATTAATTTCTATTCTTGTAGATTTTAATTTTTCCACATCTTCCTTTAGCGAAAATTTAATATAGTATCATTTCTTTTGCGAAATATTTATATAAACTAACTTTTTTCTCGTAGTTTCTCTGTCGTTATTATTTTCGATCTTTTTACCTGAAGAGATGTGGAGAAACAACGTCCCCGTTTGATTTTATAATACATTCCGAAAGGAAACGAAGATAAATAAGAATGTAAAAAGAGAGGAATGCTACGAACAGAATTACGAGGAAAACATTCCGGGTTATTACCTGGTCTGGGACCGTGGGAAACGTATTGCGATGTGTGTCCCGAAACTAAGTTTCACCTCTGGGCAGGGTTTATTAGCTCCTATGAAGGCATAAAGACTTCCTTATTCTCAGTCCTAGTCCTACGCATTTATCTCAGAGACAAAAAAGCAGAAGACTTAAAAATGTGTGTGTGTGTGTGTGTGTGTGTGTGAGGATTACAAGAACCGTTAATGAATCGTTTGAAGATGTCGAACTATACCTATCCACTTCAGTCTCTGAAGTTGTATTAGAGGTAGATAATGTCTGAATTAAGAATTTTAAAGAACCTATAAAATATCTGTAGAATAACATCTTCAACCGTGTACATTGTATCTAAAAATTCAAAAAGCAAAGTATATAAATTGTTTATCAACCATCTATGTACATATCGCCAAAGATTTAATAGTGGATCAAGTTGTAAGTTATAAATCTTGTATATATATATGCTTAAAAACATGAAAATATAGATTTGAAATATATGTAATAAAAAGGAATTACATTAAAATCCTTGAACAACCGAATTAAATTTTTTTTACATCAAATAAACATTCTTCCTATTTACGACGTTTAAAAAGTCTATAAAGAAATAGTAAGGCGTTAAAAATTGGATAATCTCGAGCTGTAACTTTGTTAAAGCCTTTTGATTGAATTTAACATTTGAAAGAATTAGTTGTAAATTCTGGTCATGCCTGAATGCGGCAGCGATTGAAGAGCGCAATTGAAAGGCTAGAGGAAAAAGTTCTCACCGACCGAAATTGCTTTAGCTCTAGTTTAAGTATCATCGACGCCGGCGGAAAATTAACGTCAAGTTTGAATCGGAGCCACTTTTTACGACGCACGCGATCTCCGTTACTCCGAATAACCATAAAGTCAAGAAAACCACGATTTATTACCACGCGATTTTGCCGTGAAAACAACGATGTGCTTTTTTTTCCCAAGATCAAGTCTTTCTGAAATCAGTTCTTTCAGAAATTAGTATTGACTTTTCGAAAGTGTATCGACATATTTCTCCTTTTCATTGTTGATAAGTTACAAATGCTTGGTTGCGACAGAAATTAAATAAGAATAGATATATTTTTTTTCAATCTTTTATTTTTATTTATATTAAATCTGAAAACGCACCACACTCATATATTTCTTATCATGTTATAATAAAATAAAATTAAATCTTTGCAAATAATTAAATATCTCCTAGCTTCTGTCTAAGATCAGAAATCATGATTATATTGCCACAAATAAAAATTGTTGCCTTAGGCGAAATACATATCGAGGTGAATGTAATTCCATCGACATACAGCTGAGGCTTCTTTTTCCTGATCGAGGGAGGAATCTTGCACCTTTAGGGATCGTTCATTTGGCCTCGTAAAGGCCTAGAAAAGATTCCGTGCTTTTTTTCCAGCCTCTCGTACCGCCAGTCCCGAGTCCTGCAAAGACGCTACACACTGAGATAGCTGACTCAGGTAATCGGCCGCACAAACGGCGCCGGGCCTCGGATTCTTCCCCGCGGGTCGGTGGGAATTTTAATTCCCAAGGGTGAAACAGGCTCCGTCGCCGCCGGGAAGAAGCAGATAAAATAACGTCTGCCTGGTGTGTAATTTAATGCCGGTGTGCGCCGGTGTATACGTCTCGAATGTATTCGATTTGTGAGAGCGATGTTCGCTTATCAAATTTATTTTCAAAAATATTTCTCTTTGATTTCTTGCTTCACTTAAACATGACTCGCCACGATGATCAAGTCAACGTAGTATTTTTATTTATTATTTATATGGAATTATATGTACCAAAACGCTTTAAAAGATTATTAATACATCGTTGCAACACGATCTAATATTTTATTACGTCCGCTAGATAATATTCCTATGCGCCGCCGACATTTCATGTAACTTCTCTTGAAGCTGCACGAGACCTGCGAGCAGCGCGGTTGAAAGTATGGCTTATAGCCTTGAACCTTCAGGCTCAAGTAGATATCTCGCCAGGGATATCACGGATTCTGGTGAAAACAGAATTTATGTTCTCGAGGGGACATTGAAGTCGAGATGAAGAAAAAGACGGAGGGATAAAAGGGAGAAGGAAAAGGAGAGACTATTGACATAAACATATCACATGTTACATAAATAAATAATTTTATGGATATGTGTGTATAAATACTTAATTCTAGACTCGCTAAGAGTTTCTCATAAATACATGTATTTTACCTCGAAACATATGTCTACAAAATTCCACTTGATTAAAAAGAAATATTCAAGTTAAAATTACCAGCGATATTTTTATTACATAAATATTACCGAATACAATACACTTTCAAGAAAGTTAACGTTTAATCGAATAGTTAAACTTAGAATTAGCAGAAACAAGGTATGCAAATCTTTATCTTTCCTTTAGTTACCTACACGGACAAATAAATTGTTTATATGTCAAAAAATAAGGCTCGTATGAATAATTAGTTAGATAAACGTGTATAAATTCAGGAAATCATAATATTGACTTCGGAAATCTAATATCGTTAATGCGGTTCTGTAATATCGCGTCGAGCGCGTCGAGAGGATAGCAATCGAGGATGGCTTCTGCGGAAATGGCTGTACACAGGATGTGGTTCGACCTGGTCGAGCAGGTTCACAGCACTCCGAACTACGGGCGAACAGTTAGTTTGATAGGCTTCCCATTGAGAAAAACTATCCAATCTTGAGAAAAAATATTTTTTTCTCAATTCTATATTGATTGACAACAAATACCTGCTTTTCGTTTGTATTTGGAGAAATTTGTTATTACACAAAGAGACACTATGGCAGCGTGACGAAACAAATGATTCTTTTTAGACATTTACTAGAATTGTTATGTATTCTTTTGTGAACATATTGACTTTCACTTTTTAAATGCTGCATTTAAAAACACAACAGGAATGTTTGAATAAAGTTTACTTTCACACGTTTAGTATTAACCAGTTTTTGATTTAGTATTAAACATGAAACTGCGCGAAACCGCTCGCTTTCCATTGGGTAAATATGATATTTCAAATTTACTGTTGCCCCTTTAGGCAAATATACGAGAACCTTGTAATCAAACCTCTGCTACCTGCTTAAATAATCATATTTTAATGAAGGCATTAATTCATAAGCACGTTCTGCAACGTTTCCTCTTTTAAATTCATAATAAAACATGGAAATTTTAGATGGCTGCGGTATTTATGTGAAAGAACATATGTCTGGTGTTTTTTAATCATAAAGGATTGATGTACTCTCTAATAAGTATAAATTAGATTGTACAAGATGCCCAGAATGTATCTGATAATTTTTTAAATTCCATTTTTTCTCTGAGAAATACAGTTTAACTATTTTGTTTAATAAAATAACAGTGCTTAAGAATTATTATAAATGTATGGCTTACAAAATAAAGTAACAGATATGACTTTACATTCTGTTAATGCATAATCTTATTAACAAACTTGTTTGAAATTGATCTATTGATCATTATATACTTTTTTTTGTGGTAACGTGAAATTTTATACCATTGCTACTTGAGAATTAAAGAATTTCCCGCGTCAGCTGTTTTACTCAAAATTTTTCCCTTTCTATCCCGTGCACCCCGCTATGGATATATCACGGACCCCCATGTACGAATAATAACGACGCGGACGGCAATAAAAATGGGCCGCAACGGTCCTCGTGTCTGCAGCTTCATCTCCGGGTTTTCACCACCCCTCGTCGTTGCCTCCTTTATTTCCTCACCCGGCTTCTTACTCTTACTTCCGGTTGCCAGCTGGCATCGAAGAATAGGAGGGGGCTCATCGAGGGGTAACGCAAGCACAGGAGAGGTAGGCATCTAGGCAGGGGGACTTTCCCGCTTAATTTTAGCTCGCCTGACACCAAGGCACGTGTTCGGAATAAAATTGCTCTTTACCGCATTAGAGTACATCGTTTTGAAAAAAGTTTGTAAGCGATAAGCTTTGTCCGCTCCCTATAGATATCGGTAAGAGATATATTGACTTATCTATCTCTCGGCGAAGCATTGTCGAAAAGCAAAAAAGTTTGAAGATGTCTGGAAGAGAACTGCATGAAAATTGAGTATATTAAAAAATACTGTTGAATATTTAATTATACGTATATAAATGTATATAATCGATGTAGGGTAAACTAGGGGGTATTCACTATTTATCCATACGGAAAAGATGGCCATAGGCCATAATTTCTCCAACAATTGTGATAAATAGTGCATTTTTGTAGTCATTCTTAAAGATAATCAATATTTACAGTAGTTGATATGAGTACACTGTTCAAACTAACAATATTATAAATATTATCTAATATTTTTTCTTTCGATTATCTGCAAAGTTTTGCACGTGTCTGCTAAAAACTGTTATAATGTTTAATAATCAACATTACATACTCGTACACAATAAAGGTACGTAAATTGCAATGTGACCTATAATTAATACTTTTATTTTCACTATTTATTTATAAATACTATGGCTATCGTTCTTAATGTCATGGCCATCTTTTCCCTAAAAATCAGATAAGATGGCCAATGCATACTTTGTAATATTTTGATAAAATTAAAGTTCTGTTAAGTATTTTCTCTTTAATTTCTCGATAATATTTGTTACTTTAAGCTTCAGTGAAAGTAATATCCCAAATATTGTTGAAAAGTAACAAGAATAAATGTATGTTTTTTGCATTTTAAAAAATTATGGCCATCATACTCGAGTTTACCCTATGTATTTCTAGCAATTATGATTCTGCACAAATACTTTATTTAGTTTCCCATGAACATTACGGATAACATTACAGGTTTACGAATATATTTGATAATCACATTAATTGAAAACAAAAGAAGATTCTAATTACGTGAATAATTGTAACGATTAAATTAATTAGATTAATGACAGTTTTTCACAAGTACACGAGTGATAATACTTTTATGACATACATGAGATTGACGCGTGTTGCAACCGATGACTCTTAATCGAGTTTATCTTTCTCACGGTAATCGTAAAAAGACAACAACTCTCGGAGAAATAATGAGCACAGCTCACGAACGCGAGGAATTTTTCTTTCGGGCGCTCATGTTATTCTTTTCTCTTTTTTTTTTCTTTCAGAGATAGCAAGTATATTTCCTCGAGCAGCCACTTTAACCCTCCTCATCTTACACCACGTGCTCGTAAGACAGGAACAGATGCCCCTTGATAATCGCAAGAGTATTTTCGGTGGTCATGATTTCTGTCTTGGGAACGCGAACGAGACCAAACGCAACCACGAAACGAGACTCTATATACCTTGAGATTTTCTCGCAGCTGCATATTTTATCTCCAATTCTAGGAATGTTAACAAGAATTTCAGAAAATAACAGATTAAAAAAAGCCCGAAGCGTTTAACGTTCGTAGTAATAAGTTTTCTTCCTGAAATTGAATATTCTAATTTATCACGCGCGAGATTTCGTAATACTTTCTGGAATTTTTCCACTCGCGTTCTATCCCCAGTTTCGTAATCCGAATACCGGTTTCGGACCTTTGGCGCGCCCAGGTATACTCATCGAACAACCTGATCGACGATATATTTTCGAAGAATTCCCGGAATGAGATTATCGACATCGCAATCGCTATTTCTCGACGTTTCCGTGATTCTGCGCGTGTATAAACGCCACGCGGCTTGCATCCGCGAGCCGTGTATAATCATCAATCAGTCGCGTAAGGAGCGAGAGAGCCGATGGAAAAGCCACGAGAAGGCAACCTATCATTGGTTAATTAATCATCGCTACTCACACACCTGCCCTCGCGCATTACGAACCTATTATTAAGTACCATTACTCGCCTGTATCTACCTGCCAAAGCCCTTTCGCGACCTTTGACTCCTCTCCTAGAGAAAAGATAGAAAGAACAGAGGGAATTCTGCTCTCTGTACAGATAAGCACTCTGCAAATTTCGATTGGTCATCGATTTTATTTTTGCTTTTCTGTCACGATTATAATATCAATCTTAAAACTTCCGTGTTTCGATATTGCATAGCGACAGTTTAACGTTTGCAACGACAATAGAATAATTAAAATATTAATAATTATAAACGAAATTCTATATCTCTCAATATAATTATATAATTATATAAAACAATTTTGAATTCGAAAAAATATCTTTATATATAAAACTGTAGTTTTGAAATTGATTAATTTGATACAAAATTAATTTGTAAAGTTTATTGCATTTTTATGTAGACACATTTTAAATTTTTGGGAAAAAAAATTTTACTTTCGAAAGTGATTGACTAAGTTTCCACCGCGAAGGTTAGAGTTGGGTCGGAGTGTGAGAATTGACTATAGTCACAGTCGAGTATTCCTCTCTTATAATCGAATGAGAGGGGGATGCTCGACTGTGGTTGGTTGGTCAGTTCTTGCACTCCGACTCAACTCTAAAGGGTCCTCTACATAGAAGTCGTAGATGGTCGTGGAGTCTTAAGTCGTAGGAAACTGACCAATTCCAATCGAGTATTCTCCTTATATTTGATTGTGATTGGTTGGTTTCCTACGACTTAAGACTCCACGACCATCCTACGACTTCTACGTAGAGGACCCTTAACTCTCGATGGAATAGAGACCATAGTTGCGCTAGTCCGGCAGGAGTGAAATTTTCACTCATAGAGAATGAAGATCACTCTCCGAGAGTGAAAAATCACTCCAAGCGAGAGAATCAATTTTCAATCTCTGCGAAGGATGAATAATTTCAATATCCAAAGAGACTGAAGGTAAATGTGAAGTTTAGCCTCACAACATCCAATTTTGACGAAATTTAGCTTATTTGACGTGTTTTTGCACAAAACGAATGAATATGATAGAGAAAAGCGTCGCTTTGCCTCGCGAAGCGAGATATTAATCATTAAAGTTGACTTTTTAGGAAATTCACTCCTTGAAGAGGAGTGAAGTGAAATTTATACTCTTGCCGGAATGGCGCAACTATTTATTTTTCTTGGAGTGAAATTTTACTCCCAAAAATTTAGAGTGCAATAGGTTGGAATTAGTTCGAGTATTTAGGATTTTTAAAAATATTCGTTAAAATTTAGTTAATTTAAATTGTTTATACAAATCGCACAAACTCTCTTTTAACGAGCTTCCCGCAGCTTTTTATCTGTAAGCATATCCGTGTGATAGAAAGAGGAATTTCTACCTATCGTCTGCATTTCGATTGAAATGCCACTTGGTGAACGTTACGTTTATCCCGCACGATTATCCCGGGAGAGAGTAACGACCCCGTTACTCAAACGTTTCTGTTTACGATTCACGTACGCGTCGATGATAACATTGCGTTTTACTGAAAGACCGATGAGTGTGTTCGCGTCAAGCTTTGCGTGACGAATGTATCGACAATCTGTGAAACATGATTTCTGTGCAAATCGCTTAATTCCAATACAGAATGATATTCTAATGATTCTAATCGTATTAGATCTTTTACGCAGGGATTTCCTTGCGCTGAATTTTCCGTGAGAAAATATTTTCATTCTCGTATGAAGAATTTTATGTGAGAACGGTATAAACTTTTTTGAAAATTATATACGGGATGGCGCACGAAGTGTACCATACCATTTAATTGTCTTATTAAAACTACTTGTAGAACATGGATTTTTTTTTTACTGTGTCAATAAATTCTGTACTTGATGGAAATTATGTTAGAAATTATGTGGCATCACGAGTCGGAATTGAACAGAGGTAAAGACGTACACATTAGTTTGTGCTGGGTGATGCACAAAATGTCATACCATTTGCTTTACATATAACTGCAATGTAATGTTCTGTATTTATTTTTGACAAAATTTATACACTATAGAATTAATTACCCGAGCGTGGAAAATTATCTCTAGTGGATAACATTTAATATGATTGCCGTTTTACCTCACAAGTTCTTGAAGGCGTGCCTTTGTGTTTGATTACTTTTCGATACAAGCTTTCAGATAACATATAGCACAACTAGGCACACGATGTAGGCGGAAACGTCTCCGAATCTCTACATTTCGTTATTTCTGCGAAAAACAACACAACTCTCATTTTATATACGCAACATTTTAAATTAACCGTATGTTGTCCATCATTTCACAAACTACTCAGATAGCATAGAGAGTCCAAAAAGAATTCCTTTTTTTTATACCCGACTTACGAAATTAATTCCTGTTTTGTTTTATCTATTTTCTAAAAGTATTCCTGAATATCCTAAAAGATTTCACTTTTTTATGTCATCAATTGTGAGCTCTTTTTCAAAAGATATTCTTTTGTTAGTCTTTCTAATTTTCAATGTCGTATAGGAATTAATCATACTTTGATTTTTATGCAAATTAAATATTATTTTTATTACAGATAATATGCAAATACGCATATAAATACATTTGCATATATTTTTAAATTCTTTTTTCTCATTTTGAACACACACACACACACACACACACACAGATTATATTGATTTATAAAGAATTTAAGAAGACGAATACTTTTTGAGTTCAAATGGCTTGATTATGTTATCTGGATGGTGTGTGCATCTTCACCTCTGCTCAATTCTGATTCGTGATACCATATACGATGGATAGAATTTCCATAAAATACGAAATTTACATACGATTCCAAAAATTGATATCCCACAAGTTTTTAATGAGATAATTAAATGGTATAATATTTTGTGTGTCATGATATAACTACTTCCAAATGATCGGTTGCGTAAATTATTTGTGTTAAATTCTTTTTCATAAATAAACATTTATAAAAAAGAATTGTTTTAATATAAAAAAATTATTTTTATACTTGCGCGAGAATATTCTTACATACGTATATTTATTATTTTATATATCTTTAAATTCATATTACACAATGCCAAGGCAAGAAATAATTGATTTTTCTAACTTACTAGCGAAAAGCTTGATACTTTTATTTCTGTTTCCATTTTCACAGAAATGATGTCAATGAATAATGTTTCTCATCGTTTATTTTGCCGCGAGAAAACATCGAACGATTGAACGATGCAGTGATTATAAATGATTTAAATGAACACGGCAAAGAACTTTTACACATCACTCGTCTGCAACGAATAGCATGAAGTCGATATTAAGGACGCCAAAACGAATTGAATTTATTATAGATACCGCTTTATAGATTGTCAATTGCACTTAGGTAACTAAGTGGTAATAGAAGTTTGCCCTTTTAATTTACCGTTTAAAACATTTAACGCGATACTTGAAGCATTTTACACTATCAATTCTGTCATTTTGATGATTTTCTATTCAAACATCATCGTACATGAAAATTACATGAATTATTTGCAATTGAGACATTATTTGCAGAATATAAGCATTTAATAAAATTAAATTAAATTAAACACTTAATAAAATTAAATTCTTAAATGTGAATATAAGATGATAATAATATAATACGTATATTAAAAAAAAAAATAGCAGGTTAATTCTAGGATGTTGAAATAAGAAATTTTTTTTTCTATTACAAGATTTAATGATTAAAAGTGTTACGAGAAAATCTTTAATTAAATTGATGGATTTTTGATTCGTAGAAAATTAAGATTAAAACTTCTAAGCGGATTGAAATAAGATGCGTGTTTTAGCAGTCGATCCGCAGCGTCTCGCGGAGTGCACTTAAGTATAAGTCGTTAGTGACGCACGATTGTTAAGACGTGTCGCACGATACGATTATTGCTTATGCAACAGATGTGGGGCAAGCAAGAATTCCAGGAAAACCTCTAGGCTCTAGCTGATGAACGGCACTAGCTCCGTCCTTCGGAAACGACAACATACCTCGAGGACACCTCGTCACCATAAAAAATGCCGATTACGATCAAGTGTTATGATCAACGTGGGCACATACGATCGTTCATATGAGATAATCACGGCAACTCTTCTTGAACGTTCGCTCACTATCTATACGCAATAATTCCTCCGCGACGTGAAAATAAACTGCACGACGCGGTGCGACGTTTCTGTCGCATTCTCACGAAGAGAAGTCGAGATTACGTGCCACTGCGTGCAACTGCGTGTCGTTATTGTACTAGGTTTGCAAAACTACTTTGCAAAATTATTAAAAAAAAAAGAATTTATAAACTTGTACAATATTCTTATATGCTCGATAACGTACGCAAATATTATGGACTATACGCTACAATACAATACCGGTATTCATCGTACTATCCTATCGCTTATTGTTATGTCGACTGCGGTTTTTTATGTAATGGCGCCTGCGCTTCAATTTTATTACTACGATGCTATTTGTGCATTGGATACTTTTGATTAAAGGGCAATAAAGAAGCAGTTGTAGAGATAATGCGTTACGAGAAATGATTGAATTAATTTGTAATCATTTCTGTTTCGAATTACATTAAAAGAAACATTGAATGTGAATTCTACGTATAAGCAGAAAGATTTATGATTCGTGCTGTTAAAGGATCGACGATCTATCGGGAAAGAGATTAAAGAGTTCGAGAGCACCTCGGTCGCCATTATCTGTATCGAAAGAGACTATCTCGCTATTTATCCGGCATCGTTGTGATTCAGGCTCTCATTTATCCCCTCATTGCGGAGTTTCTCTGCACATCATATCGTTCAACTGCTGCATCGTTGTTCGCTGATCGATTTATTGTATTTCACGGATTCGCTCGCGACTGTGTAGCCAATACCGTACGATTTATTTGCAGTGTCGTTCACGGTATCTGCCGTGAATCGCGATTTTGCGGCTCGCTCCTTGCACCGATAATTGGCCGGCTTCTCACCTCGCTTTGGTGCTAAAGTGCATTTAACGATTCTTCGGTCTCGATGCATCGTGCGATCATGATTAGCGAGTCAGTCTCATCGACAATTCGATTAACGCCGTAAATCTTTCTTGTCTTTAATCGTAAAAATAAATTTATAACTAATAAGATTTTGATGCTAAACGACGCGCATTTTTTACTTCTCTAATTCAAAAAGAAAACGGCATCGAAACGAAGTGAGTATTACAATCTTTAAAAAAGAATATCTCATCGAACATCGATAGATAACGTCCGCGAGCATCAAGACGTTATTCGGACTTCGGTTTCATATCTTCTTTGTAGTGCAGCAGCACGAAAGAGAACAAAAACAAACCAGCCATCGTGGAGAACGCATACTTATGTGTAGTATGGAAATGCGCTCGGTATAAAGCGCAAGATTTTTATTGATATATCTATAGATATATCAATTCTCTTACCATGCATTATTCATACATAATTATAATTATCAGCAAAATCGTTCCTTCCGCGCGCGCGCGTGGATGAAATCAATTAAATAATTTAATTAAAAATCCAATAGAACATGCGCGTTTCATTAAGATAAATTTCGTAATTATGATTTTTTAATAATTATTACATTAATTAATTTAATTGCTTTATAATTGTTACGTTAATTGACGTAACCGTTTTAATACATCGAAGAATGAAGAAAGAAATGAAAAAAATGACATTCATCTTGATCTTTTTCTTCTCTTTTTTCTTTTTCTTAATTCTTCGAAAGAAAATGGGATTAGCTAGTTGTAAACCGTATGGTTGCCAACACTATTACCTAACGAATGCACACCTCACTCTCTAAGGAAACGTTCTGTTCCCCTCGGGGTGCACTTCCGCGCGCCATTCGTTATGTTCTCGAGTGCTTGGTTGCTCGACTCGGACACGGTTTAAAAGTGTCGGTCGGTCGGTCGGTCGGTCGGTCGGTCGCTCGGTCGCTCGGTCGCTCGGTCGATGAGTTGAAGTGTCGAGGCCATTGAGACACGATGTGAACAATACGGAATCTGAATGGACGGGGCACATCTCGAAACCTTAAACGCGATGCTGACTGACGTTTCAAAGAGTGTGTCTCGCCGTATGTCCCCAAATAACATCCACGGTGCCGTTAAAAGGCCGCGCCTTTGTCTCCACTGTGATGGCTCCGTTTCGAAGAGAGGAAAGTCTGCGAGCGAACCGTTTAACGTGACCACGTTAACCGACTTATCGCGACTTAACTCTGAGAAACCGACTCTACAACCGACGCGACGCCCGCATTGCGGAACGGCGAGTTCTGCAACGGTAGATATCGTTTGACGGCTTCGCTCTGTAGCACGTTAATTAGAACGAGGCTTTATTGTATTTATTTCCGGCAGTCGAGCATGATTTTCTGCAGAATAATTTGCATGAATATTTCAATTGTGAAGAACTCTATGGATGATATTATTACTTAATTATTATTCCCTGTTGTTATAATTATCATTAACTGTTTTAGATATATATATTATTATATTTTATTTCATCATTTCTCTCCATTTACAGATGAAAAACTTATTTCAGAAAGGCGTCTCTCTTTGTGAAATATTTAAAGCCTGTCCTACAGCAGAGTCGCAAGCTGTAAACCGCGTAAGAAATTAATCAATCATAGTTGATTATTTTTGTCATATTCAACTGTAATTGAGAAGAATATTCGATTATGATGGTCAATTTCTTATGGCAAGACTTAAAGCTAAACTTAGATACCCATAATGATTTATTGTAGAAAAATCCATAAGAGATAAGGAATATGTAATTTACATATTTCAAGTTTTTCCAAAAACATATATTACACATATAATTTTGATTTTGCAAAAACATAGATTTTAAACAATTTGATATAATACAATAACCTGCAATAAAAATGTCAATATAAGTCGACATTGGATGGACGTGTGTATGTATATATTAGGTGTTAAACTTAATTCCTGCCGTTTTTCGTCTCCAAAATTGATTTGTTTCGAAGGGAAATACCTTAATCAACGTATTATTAATAAAGTATTATTAATTAGTAATAAAGTAGAAAATGGAGGAAATTACTTTGATTAAGGTATTCATTCATCTTCCCTTCGAAACAAATCAATTTCGGAGACGAAAAACGGCAGGAATTAAATTTAACATCTAATAAATCTTGTTGTCTAAAGATATACTTGAAAAAAAAAGAAACAATATAAACGTTTCGATCTTTCGTTCTGAGGATACTTTTGAATCCTGGGAGTATTGAAGAGGATCCAAAAGGAAGAGTCAAATCGTTTATATTGTTTCGTTTTTTACAAGTATACTTTATTAAAATTTATATACGTATATCCATCCAATGTTGGTTCATATCGGCGTTTTTATTGTACATGGTTTAATCCGTTAGAGTCTAAAAAACACTTTAATTAATTTGTTTTAAGTTATTGAAAATCCTATTAATATTATTATTTACAAAAATACTTTATAAATAATTATAATACTTATTAAATTATACTTATTATAGTTATTATATTACTAATTTGAGATTTTTTATCATATATTTAGAAAAGCAAATTTTCTAAAATTAATCTGTCGCAAATCCAAATGACCATGGCCCATGGCCATATGACATTACCACAATCAATTATGTACCGTTGCGTCAAACGTATGTGTATTTCTATCCTACACCCATCCACACGGAAGCGCGTAACATCAACTTTAATCGCTAAGTAATTATGTAATTGTCATTGATTTTTCCGTGATTATCTCGGTATACGCGTCTTTTCTAAGCGAGTAAACATACATACATGTTTGAAATGGTGAATGGGAAACTTGCGTCTGCTTCTACACACAACCACACTCGAACGTTTCTTTTTCTTCCATTCTCTCTCTCTCTCTCTCTCTCTCTCTCTCGTTCTCCTTTAATACTTTCAGTTTCCATATCATCGAAGCATAGCAATCGTAGTTTGTTACGTACGCGTTTATTATAGCATTATCCTTATCCGATTTAATTCGTTATAGAGCAATTTCTCGCTGCGCTTTTGCAACGGGCAATTAAGCGCTGTGAGAATGGTGACAGGATATTTTCATCGCAAGAGATTTTTTCTGAATGGGCTTTTGTTTAGAAGGATATAACGAATTTTTTCTAGGAAAAGATTAGATCGCGATCCGTAATGTAATCAAACGAACGCTATGATAAATGAGCTGTTGCTTTCTTGAGGTAACAATGGACGCATTCAGCGGCTATGGATATGATTGTAATCGCGATGTAGCATATAGCAATTGATGAAAATGAGTAATCTTAATTTAGTCGGACCGACAGGAAATTAAATACTAAGTATAAGCATATTCGGGCTTATGACGGTCAAAGCTAGATCTTTTTAAGACCTAAATAATTCCCAGCGAATTATCTATATCCTATATATATGTACATGCATATATATTATATTTTTGTAGTTATTCAAACTGCGTGCTGAAATTTTTCCGGACTTTATCTAACGCAATTAAACTACTGTAATAATATCACAAGTTAAATTAAATTGACAATGTGCTGAAAACCTTAAATAAATTTATTGCGAAAAATATTACCTCGGCCGGGACTTGAACCTGAATCTCTTGATATAGGATATAGATAATTCACTGAGAATTATTTAGACAAAAAGATCTAGCTTTGACCGTCATAGGCCCGAATATGCTTGTACTTATAGTACTTAATTTAGTGTTCTTTTCCAGGTACGGCATATGATAGTATAGAAGAAGATAATGCTAATGTTAGAATTGAAATTAGATCTTTTGACGTGAAATCTGAACATTTATAATCACAACGAGCTATAAATTTAATTGTTTTATGAAAATATTCATTGAATCGCAAAAAAATACCGATATTAAATTATAATTAAAAATTATAAAATATTAATGATATTATTGAGAAACTGAAATAAAATATTAATGAATGAAAAAACATTTATCATGCATATTTTCGCACATAAATTTATAAATTTGTGCGACTTGTTTATTATTTTATTTTATACAAATTGGCATTTACCTGTTTGCGTTTAACTATTTTGATTTCACTATTATTCTAACAGATTAAATAGTTATTGATATGAGAATCACTGATTTTAAGCTTAAAACGTGGCAGGAAAATTAAATCTCACGAGTTTGTATTATCTGCGTCAGAGAGAGAGAGAGGGGG
>NW_017298142.1:568754-570675 GCF_001594075.2 Trachymyrmex cornetzi
GTGTGTGTGTGCGCGCGCGCGTGCATGCGCGTGTGGGTGGTGGTGGTGGTGGTGTGTGTGTCTCTTTGATTTTCTATATCCTCTCTAAAAAGCTCGCAGCGCCAGGTGTATCTGAAGATCGCATGTCTCTCCAAATTTTCTGTCGTTTGTAACTTCCGTTTAAAAATCTATTATTCTTAATTGATGCAAAAAATTCATAAAACTTCTGCAGGAAAGCTTATGACAGTTTAAGCTTTTTTTTCTTTAAAGGCTTCAGTGTTTCGATATATTTTTGATAAATGCATTTCGCCCATCGCGTTGCACTTATTAAAAGGAAAAATGATAAGAATGTGTAAAAATGTGTTGAAAACGATTGCGACGAAAATGTTACAAGCAAGGCAGGTGACTATCAGAAACCGGCAGGAACCGCACACCCAGATGCACGTACCTACGTGAGCACGAGTTATCAGGTGTTTCCCACAAGCAACGGACTAAATGCACCTGCTGCCAGGTAAGCGCGGAACGAAGTCAATGTACGCCGACCGCTCGCACTAGGATTTTGTCGACGCGGCGTTACGAAGCTGTTATGCAAAGTGGAACTAAATGGTGTTTACCGCAAACTGGGTAATGGCAAGCGTGGTGGTTTGATTTGTCCGCGTATCTCTAGGAGGCAAAATTTTAGAGGAATTTGAGAAACACAGGGAATATTTATACTTTACATTAGAAAAATATGCTATATATTTTTCTACCGTGTAGTATAAAATAAAAGAAATCGTTTCTGTAATCTTTTATGGAAAGATTTTAAATCAATCTTTAAGAGGCTTTAATTACAATTTCTGTAATTAGCTAAATTAATTCTATTTATATCTAACTCCTGGGTTCACAGTTGATCCATTCATGCCAATTACGATGGTTAAAGGCTTATGTGCGTAATATACTCACTTTTAATATAACATATATATAATCTAGCATTCATATTAAAGTACGCTCGATCGATAATATGGAATACCTATTATCGATGTACGCGGATCATTCCAAATGCAAAAAAGAGATAAAGACCTAAAAATCATGGAATTTCATTATGTTGGTAGTTACAACAACTAGGAAGCATTACTACTCTTGGTAATTTTCGGAATTTCGATCACGAAGTAAACACGTTCGACGCAGAGAGATGACATAGAGCAATTTACGCGAAAGAAAAAGAGAGAAACAAAGGCGAGACTGACGCGTAATACCACGCGCGCATGCAGACTACCCAAGATGTCAATAACCTTCGCCTTCGTCGTCGTCGCCGTAGTCGTCGCGTGATCAAACCAACCTCGCCTGCCTCTTGTCCCGCCGCGCCGCGCCGCGCCACGCCACGTCACGTCACGTCACGTCACGCCACGCCACGCCAGTCCCCCTTTCGGCCCATCCATCCTTCGGCCACCCTCCGCGGCTCGCGGCCACGTTCGTTTATATGTACATGTATGGCAGAAGCTCGTCTGACCGCTCGCGCTCGTGCGATCGAACCGAAGAGGGTTCCTTTGGCGGAAACAGCAGGTCACCGGAGAAATTTGATGAAAAAATTGACCCTACCTAACATATCGTTCATTATGAATTAACATATATTTTTCTCTAATATATATTATTAGAGGAAAGGCCCTCTAATTATGAGATACCGAGTTTATTTTGGGTAGATGCTAGAAATCTATGTGCAGAATTTAAAAAAATAATACCTCTGTGAAGCTGGCCCCACTTTTTTCAAAAATTGAAAAAATAAGTAGAGTTCTGGTGCCCCCCCAAGAGTTCTAGAGTTCCCTATCAATTTTAGAAATAGTTCCGTCGATTAAAGGGGTGAAAACACCATTTGAAACATCGGGGGGGCCAACTTCACGATTTCGAAACTTTGAAGGGCTATAACTTCTTTACCATTCATTTTAGAACTTTCATCCATATAGAA
>NW_017298142.1:571525-574136 GCF_001594075.2 Trachymyrmex cornetzi
TCTAAAACTTTTTAGATATCGGTTTCAGCGCATCGGTTGTTAAGGATAATCGTTAGAACTCTTTGGGGGGCAAACAGAACTCTATAAAATAATAGATTTCCGAAAAAAATTTTTAAGCTGCGTGGACTTGGAAAATTTTCAAAAATTGAAACATCAAAGTTCTAGAACTTTTTAGATATCGGTTTCAGCGCATCGGTTGTTAAGGATAATCGTTAGAACTCTTTGGGGGGCAAACAGAACTCTCAAAAAAATAATGGATTTCCAAAAAAATTTTTTCTTGCGTGGACTCAGAAAAATTTCGAAAATTGAAACTTTAAATGCCCAGAACTTTTTAGATATCGGTTTCAGCGCATCGGTTGTTAAGGATAATAATTAGAACTTTTTGGGGAGCAAACAGAATTCTCAAAAAAATAATGGATTTCCGAAAAAAAATTTCAAAAAAAATTAATTATTGAAAAAAAACTTTTTTTTAGATTTTTGGCATCTTGTAATGAATTCTGGCACCCCCCCAAAGAGTTGTAACGATAATCCTTAATAATAAACAGCTGAAATCGAAAACGAAAAAATTAAGTTTTTTTGAAAAATTTTTTTTTTCGAAATCCATTATTTTCTTGAGAGTTCTGTTTGCCCCCCAAAGAGTTCTATCGATTGTTCTATATGGATGAAAGTTCTAAAATGAATGGTAAAGAAGTTATAGCCCTTCAAAGTTTCGAAATCGTGAAGTTGGCCCCCCCGATGTTTCAAATGGTGTTTTCACCCCTTTAATCGACGGAACTATTTCTAAAATTGATAGGGAACTCTAGAACTCTTGGGGGGGGGCAACCAGAACTCTACTTATATTTTCAATTTTTGAAAAAAGTGGGGCCAGCTTCACAGAGGTAAAAATAATAGGTCATTTTGAAGGGAATTTAATAAGCTTTGAGATAACGTTATATAAAATTTAATTCAAATTCAATTTTTTTTTAAATTAAAGAAATGTAAAAAGAGCAAATCGCAAAGTAAACAAATTGTGCTCCTAATATGAGATGCCCCGAGAAATCGATAGTAAAACGCAAAGTATATCAATATTGCAATTAAAAAACTTTATTTCATGTTTCTAAAATACAAACAAACATAGTCAGCGTACGCGAAAAATATGAGCATGCGATAGATTATACCCAGAATTCGTCTTTAGGTAATTGGAATCAAGCATCGCAGAAATAGGCACTCGACGTTCATTCCGGTTGTCCTTTTTATTATTGTACAATAACATTTATACTTTAGCAACGATTTTCACTATAACATAGAAGCATGGGTTATTTCATATTAGAAATACTCTGGGTATCTCATATTATGATTTCCATGCCTTACAGTTTTACGATCATCAAATCTTACTTCTGTAATTAAACAATTCAACATATCCTGTATTTTTTTATTAGTACGAACTTACTCTATTACTACATGAAGAATTTATTGCCAAATATTTATTTAATTAAATAATAAACAAGGTTTAAAGGCTCATCTCAATGAAACTTGAAGACATCCAAATTCTAAAATCATTTTTTACAATCACTACGGGCATGATCTAATAATGAATTTTCTATTAAATAGTTTTCAATCCAAGAGCAATACATTCATGGTGGAACCAATATATAGCGTTTATTAATTTAGCAGAAACGCCGCTATCTCATATTAGGCACCTATCTCATAATAGGGGGCTTTCCTCTAATGTTCCTTAAAATATTTCAACACAATAGATACATATTTTCTCGTCATTTTTTCACAGCATTACACTAAAAATGCATGTATATATATTCGTTAATAATGTACTAAAATTTAGATTCAAAGAAACACGAAGTTTAAATTAAAAAAAAAGTCATGAAAGTGCCTTATAAATATATACTAATTAAATTATCAAGTTCATAATAAATGAATGACGTTAGCAAGTAAATGGAATTGAAAGAGAAGATTGTATTCCGGAAATAGAATTGATTGGGAATGAAGGAATCATTTTCCGGTGAACCGGGCGACCCAGTGGAGTGAGTTGAGGCGAGTGAATCAGGAGAGACGAATCGGTTCTCGATGTGAGAGAGTAGTACTTTGCAGCGAGTTTAAACGGGGTTCGAGTAAGCACAAGGTGTCACAGGGGAGCAGCACATTGTTCGTATTGAACGATGAAGGATGACTGAATGCTGCTGAAATGTGTCCCTGTCCCTTTCCCCTGGGATTGAGGTTTTAATTCGCCGTAAATGAAGTGTCTTTAAGCGCTACGGCGCACTTATGGTGCGAAACATCCCAAATGCATTCGTAACGGTTCTCACTCGCCCCCTCGAACTGTTTCCACTCTCCCTCTCCTAGGCTTCTTTTCTCCCGCTCTCATCGTCTCCTCGATCGAAAGGGGTGCATACAATACCTAGGCGGATGCATAATTACTGCACGTGCCGACCCACATTTGCAACGCGACGTTCCACTTTGGAGCGAGTAGTCAGTGAATTATGTATATACAGGGTGTTAGTTAAATATATTCCCAAACTCAACAGAGCGATTCTTTGGTTTATTTCAAGTAAAAAGTCCATATAAACATGTGTCCTAAACGACTTAGTCTCCGAAATACAGGTGAATGTTCGCAAAT
>NW_017298142.1:574343-574627 GCF_001594075.2 Trachymyrmex cornetzi
TCAAAGTCAAAGTCACAAAATCAAAAATAGACTTCAGTCCTGATGTTGCTGCGGGTCAGTTAGCTTGTACATACGTTTTCGGGCCAAATTGTTTCAATCCATCAAAATCGGTTTCATCATGCCTAAGTTTACAAATTTTGAAATGGCAGATATTCTCACTCCAATTGAGAATGAGAATGATTTGAAGAATCGAATAGTTGCTTCATGCGAGGCAATACGTAACACACCTGGTATCTTTGAGCGTGTACGTCAATCTTTGAGAAGAAGGCTCGATGGATGTATCA
>NW_017298142.1:575250-575649 GCF_001594075.2 Trachymyrmex cornetzi
GGAGCCACATCCTCAGATTCACAAAATATGTAGTCGTAAAACGCAGCAAACGAGTAAATACAAAAACCGCAGCAAACGAATGAATACAAAAAAATATTAATATAGTTATATATTATACTTAATAAATAATTGTTAGTTTTATTTAACTTTTCCTTTTTTGTAGTTCCCCACTTTCCTGTATCAAAATTGTCGAAAACGTGTAGTCTGCTCTAAACGGTGTGTGCGTTCTATCTTGATATGTGTATGATACTAAATGTATATTTGTTATTTATTGAATGTGAGAAATAAGTGGTTATCACTACTTCAATATACTGCAATAGTATCGTTCGCGTAAGTATTTAAACTGTATTTTTCGACGCACACATATTTGGCAAAGAAAGAAAGGGGGGTGAGAGGGGG
>NW_017298142.1:575759-577526 GCF_001594075.2 Trachymyrmex cornetzi
GCGAAAAATACGGAATGGAATACAGCTGTGGCGAATCAAAATCATTTTTGGCACCGGATACACAATCTTGATCGCATATCGTAACCATAAATCTCGATCGACGACTATGGAATACCGTATTCCGTCATCTCACGAATATCCGCTATGGCAAGTACTCCAAGATATTCCTACGTGCCCGAAATTTCGTATCGCGAGTCTGTCGACCCCGCCCTTTTCGTTCGAGTTTCCCTGGGGAGCTCTCCCGAAGCTCTTGTCGCTAAGTTCATTGAAGCATAACTCTTTATTTTTTTAGAACACAACATCGACAAAGCATCGCGATTGTGATCAGCGATTGTCATGTGCGTTCGTTCACACAGTTCGTCGCACCGGTCCCCCCCACCCTATAATTAACAAATCCGGATTCAACGGATTCCGCAAATGACTGTCGTTGTCGATTCAAAAGTAATCATTTAAAAGCCGTTTGCTTGGAAAATACGAAGTATAGTATACGAAAATATAAATCATTTTGATTGAATTTTTATCCACTTTTATTGTTGAAAGTTACTCAGAGATTTATTTTTTTTTAATTAATTATATTAATATAGTTATATATAATATATTATACTTAATAAATAATTGTTAGTTTTATTTAACTTTTCCCTTTTTATAGTTCCCCACTTTCCTGTATCAAAATTGTCGAAAACATGGAATCTTTGCTCTAAACGGTGTGTGCGTTCTATCTTGGTATGTGTATGATACTAAGTGTATATTTGTTATTTATTGAATGCAAGAAATAAGTGGTTATCATTATTTCAATATACTGCAATAGTATCGTTTGCGTTTACCACGTAATCACAATTTCCCCATTTTTCTCTATTCCTCCATTGAAAATTGCGCAATTTATTTCCATTCTATTGAAGAAACGTACATTACAATCGCTCTTTTAAAGTTTTATGCAAATCTTTTATAAAGTTCTTTGCACAAAAGCGTATGGCAACTTGTCTTATTGTACATCCGTGCACCATGCAGCATGCCACATGTCGAAGATCCATTTCAAGTGCAGAGCTATTGAACTCGTTTGTATCTATACGAACAGTATCTATGGTTACCCTGTATTTTGATATCAATGCAATCACGTGAGATGCCACTGGCTACATTATGTACTGCACGTGTAGTTTCGGGGTTAGGATTAGGGTAGCCCAAACTTGGCCCTTGCATTCTTTTCAACGTATGAAATGCTTTCTGTCTCGACCCTGAGGGTAAACGTATCGCGTAGCACACAAAAAAACAGAACATTCATGAGTATATATTTTCCAGTCTGTCAGTGAGGGTGCAATTTAGTCGTATTTATTTAAAATTACAGTCGCTCTGTCACATATATGATTATCTATAAAAAGGTGATATCAAATTCATATCAAATTTAATACGATAGAATCTTCTCGTTTTCATCTTCACATGAATATGGAGTTAAATTCGTTAAACCTAGCTTGATTAAACATATTAAATCTGTATTCTGGATCAGTCAAAACCAGCTTGAATATATTGGATTCAATCTAATTTACATAAATACTGTTTCATCAATTCTATTTTTAATAGATTTTTTATTTTTCTATAATTTTAATTATTTTTCTTTTTAAAAAATTAACTTTTTTATAACAATTATAAAGCCCACTATTATATATACAGAGTGAATCAAAATCGTTGAACCAACTTTTTACCCTATGAGAAAATTATCGACTTCATACTTAATTGAATTATAACGTGTGCTGTCAATTATTTTCTCATAGG
>NW_017298142.1:577599-577848 GCF_001594075.2 Trachymyrmex cornetzi
GGGGGGGGGGAAGGAGGGAGGGAGGGAGGGAGAATTATATTATTAAGCAACAACAGCAAAAATCTGCGAAGATTGGCGTATAATAAAATCACATGGATGTTACTTCATGCGCATCCTGTAAACAAGAAGAGGAAGAACCCGGACGTGCATCCCGTGATGGATACGCATGCATTATGCAGGATCGATATATACAGGGTGTCTCAAAAAATGTGACTGAAACACAGTGGGGACATAGATTGGATCAAGGGG
>NW_017298142.1:578609-578856 GCF_001594075.2 Trachymyrmex cornetzi
CTGATTAATCAAGTAATCGGAATAAAATATTTTTACTTTAAAATTTTTTCCGATTACTTGATTAATTAAGTAATAAAAATTTTTTATTTCGCTTACTTGATTAATTAAATAATATTAGCTTCGACGAAGTGTGTCTTGTAACGTAATTGAATAGAAGCGTCGTATAACAAAACAAACGGGAAGGTATCGCGATGAACAGCATACGTTTTGCGTAGTGCTCTTTTAATTAATTACCTCGCTTAACATA
>NW_017298142.1:580750-593799 GCF_001594075.2 Trachymyrmex cornetzi
AGTAATAATAAGGCTCAATATATATAAAACAATATAAATATTAACAGGGCATAGAACCAGTATTCCAACGAACAAATTTAATTAAAATAATATTACAAACGTTTCGACTCCGATCTGGTCATTTTCAATGTACATAAAAATATGTCATAAATAACGGTTACATTTGTAAATTCTTTAAGAAATGAATAAATTAATTATAACATATCATAATGTCGCAAACAAAAATTTATCCTTTATATAAAAAGTGTAAATTGTCCAATATCATAAATAACGTATACATTTGTAAAATCTAAAAAATGAATAAATTAATTGTAATATATCCTGATGTCGAAAGCATAATCTTGTCATTAATATGAAAGTTATAAGTTGTCCAATTTAGATTTTGTCGAAGTTGCAAGTAAAAATATATCTAAGAAAAGATTTATGCAAATTGTGAATCCTAAAGTTATAAATAAAGAACACCTGTCATAATATGTAATAAAAAGTTTTTTACCTCGTCAGCTAATATAATAAATCTCGTGATATATAAAGGTTATGCGTTTCGCGGGTTTCCTCCGTGTCCAGATCCATTCTTGAGATGCCAACGTTTCGTGAACCTTGCGGTCCACTTCATCAGGGCGAGGGGCAGCCTGATACTGAGCTGTGCCTCCGGGCCATTCCTTTTTATATTACGCTGCTTGTTGGGGTGGTGGGGATGGGCGGAGGGGGAAGAGGTTGTGGGAGGGGAAAGAGATGGTGGAATTGGTTGGTCTTCAATAACCGGAAAAATGGTCTTCCATATTTTATTTATGTTGTAGCCATTATCTCTATTTAAATTGTTAGGGTGTTTTTGTATCTCTATGGCTTCTCTGTACTTTCTTGGAAAGTATGATGACCAATTTTATGAACAAACTTCAGGAGCGGCGATGGGCTCTCCTATTTCTCCTGTAATCGCCAACATCTTCATGGAGCATTTTGAGAAAGAGGCTCTCAGAAAAACACCCAAAAAACCAGAAGTTTGGTTCCGTTATGTAGACGACACATTCGTGGTATGGAGACACGGCAGAGTCGAACTACGTAAATTCCTTGCTTTCCTCAACAAACAACATCCAAATATACTTCACTATAGACATAGAGGAAAATGGAAAACTCCCTTTCCTAGATGTTCTTGTCTCCATGAAAGCTGACGGTACCTTAGGCCATCAAGTGTACAGAAAACCAACACACACAGACAGATATCTACATGCCGAGTCGCACCACTACCAAGCACAAAAACAGTCAGCAATCAACTCACTAGTACATAGAGCTTTCACCATCTCTGACAAAGAACATCTACAGACAGAACTCAACCACCTCAAACTGGTCTTACAGAAAAACGGACACGACAAAAAAGACATAACCAAAATAATCAATAAACATGCAAACAAGACAACGGTCT
Source organism: Trachymyrmex cornetzi (assembly GCF_001594075.2). Taxonomy (NCBI): domain Eukaryota; kingdom Metazoa; phylum Arthropoda; class Insecta; order Hymenoptera; family Formicidae; genus Trachymyrmex; species Trachymyrmex cornetzi. The sequence goes on from NW_017298142.1 coordinate 582,168, forward strand.
TTGATACACAACCAGACGAAGGGATCCTAACCATCCTCCCATATGCCAAAGGAACAACAGATCGGATTGGCAGGATATTAAACAAACACAATATCCGAACTATCTTCAAACACACCCAAAAAGATGGGACAAATCTTAAGAAATACTAAAGATCAAAGACCTCCACTCAGTTCCGCAGGAGTATACAAAATACCTTGTTCCTGCGGGAAAGTATACATTGGAGAAACCGGGAGAATGGTCAACCTGCGGATCAAAGAACACCAACGTGATGTCAGACTAAAACACACCACGCAGTCGGCATTATCAGAATACAACGTCGAAACAGGATATCAAATACTGTTTGACAAAACGACCACAATAGTCAACAGTACATCATACTTTCCAAGAAAGTATAGAGAAGCCATAGAGATACAAAAACACCCTAACAATTTAAATAGAGATAATGGCTAAAAAAAAAAAAAAATATGGAAGACCATTTTTCCGGTTATTGAAGACCAACCAATTCCACCATCTCTTTCCCCTCCCACAACCTCTTCCTCCTCTCTGCCCATCCCCACCACCCCAACAAGCAGCGTAATATAAAAAGGAACGGCCCGGAGGAACAGCTCAGTATCAAGCTGCCCCTCGCCCTGATGAAGTGGACTGCAAGGTTCACGAAATATTGGCATCTCAAGAATGGATCTGGACACGGAGGAAACCCGCGAAACGCATAACCTTTATACAGAAAGCACCTGTGGAAGCTTCAAGAATGTTATCAAATCTCGTGATATGTTATTATTTCATTGTTGTGACTGCATTTTATAAGTTTTAAATTTTCTCGAGGTTGCAACATAATTAATTTCGTAAGAAACAACACTGTTCCAATTCTTGAGAAATTTAACAACGATTTTCCAAAAAGTCATTCTAACAGCAAATTATTATCTAATTGGATTATATCCATCAAGAAATTTATAAAGGAGCTCTCAGAAGTATTATTTTCAAAAGCAGATAAGGGAAATGTGACTGTTGCTCTTAATAAGGTTGATTATATTAATAAAATGGAAATGATGCTTGTTTGATTTTGTTTGTTGCTCTTAACTATTACATGGATCTCGCTTACAAAAAGGGGAACTGCGTTGTTGATTGATTCGAATACAGAACTGAACTTCAACTAAAGATACAGCAGAGACGCCGACTGGTCGACTCTAGCGCTCGCACGCCATCTTCGTAAACTAAAGTCAAACTCGCGGCTTGATATAATGTCGCGAAGTTCACCTACCATTCATACATACCGCCCACCAAGATTAATAATAATCTTTATCTTCCTTATTGACGGGTAGTTTACATAGTTTATTTACTGCGTACTTGGTCACGCCGCGAATAGTTTTGACGGACACAACCCTAACGAGTTTATCCTGACCTTGATGCAATTCGGCGATCCTACCTAATTTCCACTGATAAGGCGGAGTGTGTTCTTCTCGAATAATAACTAAATCACCTATTTCGAGATTCCTTTGAGTTCTGTTCCATTTAGTACGGCCTTGTAAGGAGCTGACGTATTCCGCCACCCACCGTTTCCAGAAATCCTGAAATGTTCGTTGTACCACTTGCCATCGGTTTAGTCGATGAATATTTATGTCCTTGAGATCAGTTTCAGGAAGATAGGTAATCGGTCCACCTATCAGGAAATGCCCTGGCGTCAACGGTTCCAAATCCGCTGGATCGTTTGATGATGCGTATAATGGACGGGAATTCAGACAAGCTTCAACTTGAGTAAGTGCAGTGTGTAGTTCTTCAAAGGTGAAGGACGTATTGCCTAAAACGGTCCTTAACAAATTCTTGCATGACTTCACACCAGCTTCCCACAATCCACCAATATGAGGAGAATACGGGGGAATAAAATTCCATTGGATTCCTTGAGTTGCTAGACTATGTTGCACGGGTCCCTTGACTTGTCCTTGTAGGAATCTATATACCTCGTTAATCTCTCTCTGAGCGCCTTTAAAGTTGGTCGCGTTGTCACTGTATATTTTTTGCGGACAGCCTCGTCTGCTGATGAAGCGCCTCAGAGTGGCAAAAAGGTTTCGGTACTCAACTCAGTGACAGCTTCAAGATGTATAGCTTTGGTTGCAAAGCAGATAAATAGTGCGATGTAACTTTTGTTAGTTTTACGACCTCGGCCCTTGTTTACCAATGTGATAATAGGCCCAGCGAAATCTATACCGCAATTGAAGAAAGGTCGCATAGGTGTGACACGATCAACTGGAAGGTCGCCCATCAGCTGTAGGATGCGTGAGGGCTCTTGCGTGTACACCACACACACGAATGATAGATCTTTCGCACGGCATCTCTTCCCCGTAGGGGCCAATATTTTCTACGTACGGCCGCCAGGAGGGCTTGTGGTCCTGAATGCAAAAGACGTTCATGCTCTCGTTTGATTATCAGTTTTGTCAATATATGATCTGACGGTAATAAAATCGGATGCCTTTGGTATAGGACAATGGTGCGTATCTCAATCGACCACCCACACGTAATACATCTTTGTCTAAGAATGGATGCAATGTAAGTAATTTACTAGATGACTTCACACACTTTGATTGCTGCAAAGTCAGAATTTCTTCGTGAAATGCCTTGTCTTGTGCATTTCCTATTAAATATGATCTCGCCGCTTCGATTTCAGTCACACTCAATGCTTCTGCTTGTTTCATGGAGATACGCTTACATCTGGAAATAAATCGAAGGCAATATGCCAATACTCGCTCTATTTTGTTTAGATCAGACATTCTATGATAGAGCCTCTGATAGATGCAATCCTGTATAATAGTATGATGACAAGAAGAATTAGGTTTCCTTTCTTCCGTCTTTATTTCGTTTGTTTCGATCGAATGTTCATTCGCGACAGCGTCCTGAGTTTGACAGCTTGCTGAATCATTGGACATCCATGCAGGACCTTGCCACCACAACTCGCAAGTTTGAAGCGCATTGGAAAATGCTCCTCTTGACAATAAATCCGCGGGATTATCTTCACTCTTGACATGTGCCCATGCTTCAGCTGTTAGAATACTGGTTATTTCGGAAACGCGGTTAGCAACGAATGTTTTCCAACGCGATGGATCACCCTTTATCCAGTACAAGGTGGTTAAAGAATCCGTATACGCGAAGATTTTACGAAACTCAATCTTGCACGCTTGCTTTACTTGCTCTAATAAACGCGCCAACAATACTGCACTACATAGTTCTAAACGTGGTATTGAGATTGTTTTGATAGGGGCGATGCGTGATTTCGAACATAATAATCGTATAGTTTGTTTATTGTTAACTAAAACCTTGACGTAGATACAAGCTCCATACGCATCTTGAGATGCGTCGCAAAACCCGTATAGAATTAAATCGTTTGAGATATATTCGCTTGATATCTTACGTGGTATACGTAGAATAGTCGAATTTGTCAATTCGTCCTTGAATCTTTTCCATTTATTCAAGAGAGTTGCGGGTAATTCAGAATCCCAATCGATCTTCTCCTTCCATGTCTCCTGCATAAGCAATTTAGCGAATGTTATGATTGGACCTAAAAGTCCCAAGGGATCAAATAGTTTACTAATTTCCGATAGTAGCTCTCTTTTGGTACAGACTTCCTTAAACAAATTTAATGTGAATACGAAAACGTCCGTATTAGGCTCCCAGACTAAACCCAATGTTTTTATGTATTTTTATATTAAATTTTAAATCTACGCTTGCTGTATTTTCGTGATTATTCGTATTGCGAAAAATCTCTGGTACGTTCGAATGCCACTTGTGAATCTTGAAACATCCTTTGTTCATTAGCTCATTTAACTGTTTTTGTAAAGTCTTGGCTTCATTCACGTCCCGCGCTCCACTAACAATGTCATCAACATATACGTCGTTTGATATACAATCTGCAGCTAAAGAAAATGTGTCTTTACCTTCCTCGGCTAACTGTCGCACGCTTCTGATGGCTAGATACGACGCGCTAGCCTGGCCATAGGTTACGGTGTTAAGTCTATACTCTTGAACTGGCTCGCTTGTTGAAAATCTCCATAAAATTCTTTGATAGTCTCGATCACAATCGCGAACTAATATTTGTCTAAACATTTTCTCTAAGTCTCCAATAATTGCTATGTTGTGAAATCTAAATCGTAATAGTATCTGTATTAAACTGTCCTGCAAAATTGGCCCAGTTATCAATCTGTCATTTAAAGAATTACCTGAGCTACCTTTATGAGACGCGTCAAAAACCACACGCAACTTAGTGGTCGAACTTGATTCCTTAATCACGCTATGATGGGGCAAATATACAATTTATTTTTCGTTATCAATGTTCCACGTCTCGACTAATGACATGTGTTGTAAATCTAAGTATTCTCGCATAAAGTATATATAACGCTCGTGATATACCTTGTCGTTTTTAAAACGTCGCTCGATTTGATACAATCGTTTGAGTGCTCCGCTTCGTGTCTCACCGATATTCATGTTACTCGACTTAAATGGTAAGCTTACAACAAATCGACCTTGACTGTCTCGCGTCGTTGTGTCCTGATACAACCTTTCGCATCTTACCTCCTCGGGTGACCAAGTATTCTTAGAGGCGTCTGTACAGCTTTCTATCTCCCAAAATTGCTTCAAGGTATCGTTTAGACTCTCGTCCTCTATCAATGTAAAGCGTTTACAATTTCTGTTGACTTGGTATCGATATATGCACTTCTGTAAATGGGGCCTGCTACCACCCAGCCAAACTTGGTATTCTGTAAAACTAACTTATTATTGTCTAACTTAATTTTACCGCTTTCTAATATCTCGAAGAAAAATTCTGCTCCGATGAGCAGGTCAATAGAACTGCGTTTGTTAAACTCGAAATCGGCTAATTGCAAATTTGACGGAATATTCAATAGTTCTTTGTCTATTTCCTTAGAAGGCAAATCTCGAGTTATTTTTGGAATAACTAAACATTGTGTATTAATTTGAAACTTAGCATGTCTCGACTTTATAATGACATTAGTAAATTGACGGACTTGACATTCTGCATTGTTTACGCCTGCAACGATCTCTGAAGCTGCATTCCGTTTCAACCCTAATTTATTGCACACGTTTTGCGTAATAAAGTTAGCTTCACTTCCACTATCTAGCAGTACGCGAATTGGAAAACTGAATCCTTCCTGGTTGACTGCGTCGACGATTGCTGTGGCCATGAGTACGTTGTGCCGGGCTATGCTTGACGAATAACAGGTTGTCCTTGTAGACTCGTCCATGGCCGTTGGTTCCGTTGCTACGCTCGTTGTTGCCGTGCTCGTAGTTGCTTGTGTCTTCGTGCGATGCAACAGGGTGTTGTGTCTGCCATTCTCGACATGAGCCGTGTTTGCAATTCCTTACGAAATGATCGTTTCTTAAGCTAATAAATCGTTTCTTAAGTTAATACACAATTTGAGACGTTTTGCTTCATTAAGACGCTCCTCTGTACTCATCGAAAGAAATTTAGCACAGTTGTATAAAGGGTGCGACTCACTGCATAAGTAACATATACCAGTAGATATTGAACTTGTTAATGACGTAACCTTATCCGTTGCGTTGTTCTTGGGTTGATTGCCCTTGACATTTGACCGTTGACCTTGATTCTTGTAACTGCTCTGGTGAACATTACTGTTTGTCTTGCTACTATCTATGCGTTCTAACGCATGACATCGTTGTATTAAAAATTCCATTAAAACGTCGAAATTGGATTCTTGTTCGTTAGCTTCGTTTTCGGCAGCCTTGATACTATTTCGTTCTTCCCATGCTCGCAGGGTTATCCGATCTAGCTTACTTTCCACCATATATTGCAGTAGATCACCCCATGAGTCAGTAGGTGAACCTAACCTCTTCAATACTCTAGTGTGTTTGTTAACGTGATCGACCAACTGTAGAATAGCGTTGGCGGACTCTTTCTTGGCCAATGGTATTTCAAACAAACATTGCACGTGTTTCCGCTTTATGGCACCTGAGTCTTCGAATCGTTTTTGTAGTTGTTCCCAGGCAACTGAATAATTGTCGTCGGACAGCTCGATGTCTTCGATCGCCCGTGCGGCCGCTCCCGTAACACAGGAACGTAAATAAATGAACTTTTGTATTCGGTAACACTTGATTACTGTGAATCGTTTTCTTAAATGCGTCTGCGAATTTCGTCCACTCTTCAATTTTACCATCAAATGAGGGTAACTTGATGGTCGGTAACTTGACTCGATTTCCACTAGTGACGCCATCTTCGGAATTATCGGTAAGGCGCTGTAGTAGCTCGGTTTGTGTCTGCAACAAGGTTCCCAATGGGCCGTTGTCTTCCGGTCGTACTACGGAAGATGCCTGCGCCTGCGCGGTTCCGCTCACCTCGTATTTCTCCATCATCGTCATCTGTTTCTGTAAAAACTGCACACGCTATCGCTTTCTGTCGTCCTTGTTTCATTGTTCTCGGTCCTTGACGATTTTATGATTCGTCATAATATTGCTCCCGCGGCTAAGCTTCTCTCCTCGAATTCAGCTTCCGCCGTGACGTCGCATACCAATGGCTCGTCAGTCTCACTGATAATCTGTCGTTGCACTGTATGAAATTCATTGATTACCTGTTCGAGTCGTTCCAAGCGAACCTCTGCTTCCTCCTTGTCAATTGTCGTTGTTGCTTGTTCCTGAGGGCGTGCTACCGATTGCTCAATCCTGGTCAGCTTGCCTTTAATGTAACTTCTCTGTTTTCTTAACTTGTCAATGTCGACCATGTTGAACGATTGTTTCGCGTTCTTCTAGTAATATCCTTATTAGGCTGAATTTCGTTTTCCAATGCTAGTTCACTCACTGAGATGCTTTGTGATATCTCGGTGATCGGGCTCGAAGGACCAAAATTTTTGATTTTGTTTGTTGCTCTTAACTATTACATTGATTTCGCTTACAAAAAGGAGGAACTGCGTTGTTGATTGATTCGAATACAGAACTGAACTGAACTTAAACTAAAGATACAGCAGAGACGTCGGCTGGTCGACTCTAGCGCTCGCACGCCATCTTCGTAAACTAAAGTCAAACTCGCGGCTTGATATAATGTCGCGAAGTTCACCTACCATTCATACAATGCTTTCGGATAATAATACTTATGAGATAAGTAGTAAAGATCCTACACGAAAAATTATAAATGATTTACGTAATATTCTGGTTAGATGGAAAAACAAAGGTTTTATAGATGACATGACGTATAGAAATTTACTTAGCATTGACGGTAATACTCCAAGAGCTTATGGGTTGACTAAAATTCACAAAACCAATTATCCTCTTAGAATAATAGTTTCATCTGTCAATAGTCCGTTATATAACTTATCAGTATACTTACACAAAATTATTAATGATTCGATACTAAAAGCTCCAAGTTATATTAAAAATAGTGTTGATTTAATTGATAAATTAAAAAACATTAAACTTGAATCTAATTCATCATTGGTTTCATTGGACGTGGTTTCCTTGTTCACTAACATACCTATAGATTTGGCATCTGATAGTGTTGTTAGAAGGTGGGAATCCATATCTAAGGGGACAAAAATTACTTTAGATGAATTTATGATAGCCTTTAGATTTAATATTGAACTCGACAGTTTTTATTTTTAATGGTATATTTTACAAACAAATTTTTGGAATCCCTATGGGATCCCCATTATCACCTATAGTAGCAAACATGGTCATGCAGGATTTCGAGGAAATTGCAATTGGATTATTGCCTGTTCAGTTATCTTTTTATTACCGGTACGTTGACGATATTATCTTAGTAGCCCCATCCGAAAGCATTAATGACATCTTAAACATTTTTAACTCATTACACACAAGATTACAATTTACTATGGAAGTTGGCAAGGAAGGTAAAATAAGTTTTTTGGACACTTTAATTATTGTTAATGAATGTAATTTAATACTTGATGGCTACCGTAAAGCCACTTTTTCTGGCAGATTCCTTAATTTTCAGTCTCAACATCCGATCTGTCATAAGAGAGGAGTTATATATAGTGTTATAGATAAAATAGTTCGCTTGTGCCATCCAACTTTTCAACAGAACAATTTGACTGATGCCATTAATATATTTTTGAACAACGGATACCCTCTTCAATTTATTTTTTCGACAATCCAGAATAGAATAAAATACCATATTAATAATATTAATGTGAATAATAAAAATATTTTGCCAAATAAATTTTTCGCTATTCCGTTTGTCAGTTCTATTTCTGAAAAATTTAAACCTATAGCTAATGTGGTTGATTGTAAATTGGTGTACACCATTCCCAACCCACTTAAAGACTACATAAAAAAGGGAAAAGATAAACTAGAACATACAATGAATCAGAATGTAGTTTATAAAATATCTTGTGAAAATTGCGAAGCAAGCTATGTAGGCCAAACTAAGATACAATTAAGAACAAGAGTAAATGAACATATGTCTCTGATATTAACAAAGGTTCAAAATCCCCTTCGGTAATTACTAATCATAAAATCGAAACGAATCATGATTTCAAATGGAATAGTGTAAAGATATTGGATATAGAACCTTCTTACAGAAAACGATTAATTTCTGAGATGGTGCACATTAAGAAACAAACACACGGTATAAACAGACAAAACGATACAGAGTCATTGCCCGACACGTATACTAATATGATACATTCCCTTTCCATTTCTTAAATGTGTCACGGTTCCTGTCTTCTCCCGACATTTTGCCTGTACATTACATTACTTGACATGATTAAGAGTGGTCGCGTAAATAAGTGCAAAATAGTTTAAACTTATAAAATGCAGTCACTACGCAATGAAATAACATATCACAGGATTTATTATATTAACTGACGAGGTAAAAAACTTTCTGTTACATATTATAATGTGTGTTCTTTATATATAACTTTAGGATTCACATTTTACAAAAAATTTTTTCCTATAGATATATTTTACTTGCAACCTCGACAAAATTTAAAACTTATATTTAAACTTATAAAATGCAGTCACAACAATGAAATAATAACTTCGACAAAATCTAAATTGGACAACTTACAACTTTCATATTAATGACAAGATTATGCTTTCGACATCAGGATATGTTACAATTAATTTATTCATTTTTAGGATTTTATAAATGTATACGTTATTTATGATATTGGACAATTTACACTTTTTATATAAAGGATAAGTTTTTGGTTACGACATTATGATATGTTATAATTAATTTATTCATTTTTTAAAGAATTTACAAATGTAACCGTTATTTATGATATATTTTTATGTACATTGAAAATGACCCGATCGGAGTCGAAACGTTTGTAATATTATTATTTTAATTAAATTTGTTCGTTGTAATACTGGTTCTATGCCCTGTTAATATTTATATTGTTATATATATATATATTGTGTGTGTGTGTGTGTGTGTACGCATCGCACTTTAGCATTATGCGTGATTATTCACGTAGCAAAACATGGACAGATGTTGAATGTAGTTCGTCTTTGAAACATCGATGGCAGTCTGACTGTGGGCCGAAAGCGCACATTTGTGATTTCGAGGGCAAACGCGCGCATGAAAGGGCACCAAATTGTCGATGAATAGATGCCGAATTATGTCCTGCCGGTTTTTGTTTCCCTTAGGTTAACTGTAATCGCAATTTGCTGGAAGAATTTAATTTGCCGCGCATAAAGAATCGGATTTACGTATTCTGGGGGCTGCACTCCTGTCATCAAATATTTTTTCGCAAACGGCTCGATTTGAATAATAATACGTCTATTTGATGTTTTCACATAACTGAATCTAAATTATTACTGTGATAAAATTGCGTATATATTCAATAATATCTCAACGGTTATTTGTTTATGATAGATATATATGTATTCATATTGTATATTACATAATATAATTTATATATATATATCTTTTAATAAAATTTAATATGGTTGTAATATAATTATATTTGCACAATTATGGATAATTTAATTTATTCGAAGTCAACATGACATTTTAGTGGCAATTGAATGGTGATTGTTTAATAACTACTATTTAAGCTTTATAACATTTCAATTAACTGTATAGGAACAGTAATGGGAGTTATCTAATCAAAATTACACGAGTAATTAATATTAATATCTTTCCATATCACACACACACAACACACACACAACACAACACACACACACAACACAACACACACAACACACACAACACAACACACACAACACACAACACACACACAACACACACACACATCTATTGATTCACTTGATGATAGACGATATAAATATACAGTCAGAGTATAATTTATTTTAAATTCGGTCAAATTCTAAGAAGAGCGACTTCTCAGTGGCGCGTTTTATAATTATATAAGGTGTTTCAGAAATAGTTGGCCCAATTTTAAGAGCATATTCCACTCATTGTAAGGATGAGGAAAAGTCATGTAAACATGGGTTCGGAAACGCTTCCTTTCCCCCCAAGTTATAAATATTTCTTTATTTTATACTTATACCTATATTTTATTTTATACTTAGGGTAAGTGGTCCAACAATGAACCATGTAAATTTCAGAGGCTCGTATTTCTCTCAATTATTGAATTGAAGGTTTGAATTTTTGCATACAGTTTACGAATTTAGTTGACTACATACCGTAAATAATAACTTTTAAGTTATCCCTGAAATTTAGTTACAATTTCGATTATTTTAAAAAACGGGAAATGATTCATTATGTACAAAGGATGTTACACAACGAACAAAACTATTTTTAATAATAAACGAAAGTTAAACAAGGAGCATACAGCCAAAACGCCAGTTATTTATTGCGATGTAGTATATTTAAAAAGATCTTACAAAATTAAAATTCATAAATGTTTCGGCCGATATTCGGCCTTCATCAGTATGTTCTTCAGTACAAATTTTTACGTCTCTCTTATTTAAATAGAAAATTTTAATTTATATAATTTCCGACGTAAAAATTTGTACTGAAGAACATAAGTACTGATAAAGGCCGAATATCGACCGAAACGTTTATAAATTTCAATTTTATTCGATCTTTTTAAATACACTACATTGCAATAAATAACCGGCGTTTTGGCTGTATTATATTTGGCTGTATTATATATTTGGCTCCTTGTTTAACTTTCGTTTATAAGTATTAAGCCATTATTTACCCCTATATTGTATTTACATGCGAGCAGAAACATGCGTTATACATTTAATAATAGTTATTTCTTCGAATTTATCAGAGACAATTTTAGTATCAGTTCTTGTATCACGTTGAAAAAATGTATGAAATTAACGAAAACTATTAACACAATAAAAATATTAACACAAGAATAAGAATTTACTTTTTAAAGAATTGTATTAAAGAAGAATTAACATCACAGCATTTATACGAATTTATGTGTCACAAAACTAATTCTTTTGATTTTTCTTCCGATCAAAAGATTAATAGAATTAAACGAAATTTTATTCAAAAAATATTACGCGTAGAATTGCAAGATACGTATAGACGATTTGAACATGTAAAATATGAATTTGTCAATGTATGTAGACTGATTAATAACACAGGCCTGCATGGTTTTGTTGAATGGGATTTAACTATGTTTTCTTACGTAATTTTTCGCGCTGAATCCGAATCCGGCGGCAGAATTGC
>NW_017298142.1:594173-595333 GCF_001594075.2 Trachymyrmex cornetzi
GCCGGATTCGGATTCAGCGCGAAAAATTACGTAAGAAAACATAGTTAAATCCCAATCAACTTTCAACACCTCCAATTTTGCAGGCCTGTGTAATCTATTACCATCTGATATATGTGATATGTTTTTCCATCTACAGAAATTTATTTACAATAAATTATGGTATCAGGAAAATAAAAGAATAAACAAGAAAATTGATAATCTAAGAAATTGTAACATCCGCCACAGAAGGAATAAAATTAACCCTTACCGTACTAATATGGGTAACTAGTGACCGAGCGATTCCTGTTCGTGCAGGAATCGCTCGGTCACTAGTGTTTCTTTGAGTCTTTCGGTAATTATAAATTATACTACATTTTATTATTTTCCAAAATAAAGAGTCAATATTTATTCTAGAAAGTTGAAAATATGTTGGTGAATCTTTAGAGATTTTTTTTATTATTTTGAAGAGGTGAAAAAACGAGGAGATTTGAAGTGGCCCTTGATGGTATGGATGAGGCACCAAATTGTAGATGGTATGGTAAAGGTTAAACAAATTAATTATAACATCATAATCTTCGGGCAACAAAAGAACTTCCGATTTTATTCCTTCGAAGATAGAAAGCATTTCGGGTCAATTTGCTGTGTCATCAAATCAAGATGCATTACATCATATTAATGTGAGCCCTGAAAAATTTGATTTTAATAATAACAAAACATTAGCAACAATTGGATCAAAAATCTAAGTAACATTGATATACCAGATAATGTAAAATCTCTGCTACAATTAGGCCAAAAATTTAATTTACCGAACAATACAATAAATAAAGAAGAAAACCATAGAATTTATCAAACATATCGAATACAACTTGATCAAAATGGATGACAAAACACGCAATTTGATTAGAAATGATTACTGTATCAATTTTAAACACAATGAATCATAATAATCCTCCTATAGAAAATGAAGTTAAACTAAAGAATTTAGTCAAAGAAACAAAATGTTTCATTTCAGAACATCCTAATATCCTAATTACACGCGCTGACAAAGGCAATACAACGGTAATTTTAAACTTAGATGATTACAAGAAAGTAGGAATATAGTAGCGGTTCTGGACCAGGTCCTCTGAGGGGAGTGCGGGGCGCGGAGGGTACTGGTAGGCGCGCGGGGAAGGCGCGGGGGG
>NW_017298142.1:597018-597874 GCF_001594075.2 Trachymyrmex cornetzi
CTAAGAATTTGATTGTATATGGATCAGATACATTGAGGATGGCTCGAATGTAAGCCGAAACGTTTGGTTTTTTTTTGGTACTTAATAAATCTTTTACTCGCACGAATTACAGCGATATAACTCTCAGTTGCCTGTTTCTTTGATTATATTTTGACCTTTTCGAGAGTTTATTTGTATTTCTCATACAAATTGTTGAAATGTATCCTCTCGCACGCGATTTTATTAAAAAAAAGATATGATATTTATTTTACGACTTTTATAATATGATTTTACAATAGAATGATACGAGCATAATTTTAATAATATTTTAATGGTATAAGTCGATTAGTCGAACGCGCTTTCTTATGAAGTAATTTAATATCACGAAGATACGAAGAAAGAATGATGAAGAGATTAGAGAAATTTTCAAAGAAATATATTTTTTAATATAGATTTACTTATCTAATATTTAATGCAGCATGTACAATATAATTTAAACCATAGACTACTACTTCACATTCTATAATAGAATTTTTATCGTAAATTTTATGCAAAGTGTTTGCAGCATCGCGTTTATTAGTAATACAATTTTGTTTTAAAAATGATACAAAATATTTTTGAATTTTTTACTAACACTGTGCGTACATTGACTTAGTTTACAATACGCATGCTCGACACATTACTCGAGCTCAAATAAGAAGAGTACGGTTGTTGGTTTCATGTACAAACATGTACCATACAATTTTACGTTTTTCGTATCACATACTTTAACAAGTTCTAAATTCAGATCTTGAATAGATGGTGATGATGATGCGACAGTTTTGACTGCATTAATCGCTCAACATCTGCACGTGACTCGATGAACGCCTTCCGCGTA
>NW_017298143.1:0-230 GCF_001594075.2 Trachymyrmex cornetzi
TATAAAGGGTAAATAGTATATTGATCATAATAACTATCATCACTCTCATCAATCTGAGTTAGCGTAGCTTGACAGTTATCATTTAAGATTGCTGCGTTATTTTCTGTTTCTTGTATTTCAATTTTTGGGCGCGATTCGTGATTGTCATGCAAAACAGATTCTTTATCATTTTCTATGTCTTGTATTACAAATTCCGGATTATTTAATTCCTCCAAATGTAATTTATCAGT
>NW_017298143.1:297-521 GCF_001594075.2 Trachymyrmex cornetzi
TTTTTTTTTATCTACCATGTCTTCCCAAATAATTTTGGAATTTGTCGGAACACCTCTAACTAAAATAATTTCATGATTTTTATTTATTGGATCGGTACTTTTGCATAATTTGTTCAATGTTTCTTGTAGAGGAAATGGTAAATGAAATGTTCTACCTTTTGTGCTTTTTGTACCATTTGCCTTTGGGGCAATTTTTTATTAATAACAGTTCCCATCTTAACAAT
>NW_017298144.1:0-934 GCF_001594075.2 Trachymyrmex cornetzi
GGGGGGGTCACCGTAGCGGCATCCGGCGAGCTGGTATTGCCGGGGACGATGCAGTTATTGGGGGTGCATCGTTACAATTCAAAGTATTGTCTATCGCTGGCCACTACTTTCTCCCATCTTTCGGGCAGCGTAGGAATCCCGCGTCGAAAAAACTGGTCATTTTTTGAGGTGATCCACGAATCGATCTAATTTTTTACTTCTTCATAAGACCGGAAGTGCTGGTCAGCCAGGCCGTGTGCCACTGATCGAAACAAGTGATAGTCAGAGGGAGTAACGCCTGGAGAATACGGCGGGTGGGGTAGGATCCCGTTTCAACGTTTCCAAGTATGTCTTGACCACTTTCGCAACATGGGGTCGAGCATTGTCATGCTGCAAAATCACTTTATCGTGTCTCTCGTTGTATTGCGGCCGTTCGTCTTTCAATGCTCGGTATCAAACGCATCAATTGCATTCGATACCGATCGCCTGTGATTGTTTCAGTCAGTTTTAATAGCTCATAATACACTACGCCGAGCTGGTCCCACCAAATATATAGCATGACCTTGGAGCCGTGAATATTCGGTTTGGCCGTCGACGTGGAAGCATGGCCGGGAACTCCCCATGATTTTCTGCGCTTGGGGTTATCGTAATGAACCCATTTTTCGTCCCCAGTCACAATGCGATGCAGAAATCCCTTCCGTCTTTGCCTTTCAAGCAGCTGTTCACAAGCAAACAAACGCCGTTCAACATCTCTCGGCTTCAACTCGTACGGCACCTAATTTCCTTGCTTCTGAATCATTCCCATGGCTTTGAGGCATTTTGAAATGGCTTCTTGAGTTACTACCAATGATCGTGCCAATTCTTCTTGATTTTGACACGAGTCTTGATCAAGTAGTGCCTCCAATTCTGCATCTTCGAAAACCTTCTCTCTTCCACCGCTATGCCGGTCTTCGAC
>NW_017298145.1:0-826 GCF_001594075.2 Trachymyrmex cornetzi
ATTCGGGGGGTTTTGGGGTCGCTGATTACGAATCTGAACTTGAAATTGTGAAATTCAAAATGGTATTATTGTTTATCAATCGTGTGTGCGTCGATCAACGGCCAGCGGCGCGAACGATTGCGCTTACCTCAGCATTACTCGTCGAACGGTGATCGCGACACGTGCTCCGAAACATCTAATTCATTTTCTCGCAAATAATTAGCAATTTACTGAATTTCACAATTTCAAGTTCAGATTCGTAATCAGCGACCCCAAAACCCCCCGAATACCGAGTTACAGCTGAAATTAGCAACTTTTTATTTTTTGGTCGCCATATTGGATCCGCCATCTTGAATTTCACAATTTTATATTCAGATTCGTAATCAGCGACCCCAGAAACCCCTCAATACCGAGTTTCAATTGAATTTAATTACTTTTCCTCGTTTTATCTACCAATGTTGGAATCGAAATTTTGAATTTACCCCTTTAATGCGTCAGAACTAAGACGCCATTTTGAATTTCGAAAGGTGCCACGCGTCTTTCGAAAGCTCTTTTCAAGACGAACATTTTCCGGGGTCAAACGTTCAAATCCGTCCGTACCAATTTTGGACAGAGGGGGTCTTCCGTTGACGTGGAATGCCTCATATATATATTGAAAATTTTATTTTCAGTTCCTAATAGAAGGGATAGCGGAGGACGCTCCAGGTACCGTTGATACCTCCAACGAGCAAGCCTCGTGCAGCATAGCAGGTACCGGTCCCAAGGGTCTCACCGCGAGAGAGGGGTAGAGGAAGACCCGAGGAACCGGGGCCATGCTCGCCAAGAGAGAGGCCGCAGAGGAGCTCGC
>NW_017298145.1:4797-5789 GCF_001594075.2 Trachymyrmex cornetzi
GTACTCACTGGGTAGCGTACGCGAAGAGAGACAACCGCGTCGTGTACTTCGACAGTTTTGATAATCTTCGACCGCCCAAGGAACTGGTGCGATATTTCAGGAACGGTGCTTACGACGATAGAGTACAATCGCACGTCCTATCAGACATATGATCAGAGCTTCTGCGGACAGATGTGCCTGTGGTTTCTACGAACGGTCGACGTTAGTGAATTTAAAAAGCTCGACGAGGTGCTGTGAAATCTCAGTATTGGTCGAACGCTTTTCCCGTTATGTCGTTGACACTTACACTGAGCAGGAAGAGTAGCCTCCTCGCGGCGAACTACTTCCCCGCCATAGATTTGAGTGACGGTGATTACGAGCTAGGTCTGATGATTTTTGAGACTTATCACACGATACCAAACGTAAACGAATCAAACAATAAATTTTATTTCGACAAAGACGACGCAGAAATTACAATTCACGAAGGTTCGTACGAAGTACGAGACATAAATAAATTTTTGAAACGTGCGATTTTGTGTTCACACCGCGACGCGCTTGAAACTGTTGACATAGTGCATTTGCATGGTGACAATAGCAACTATAACACCGATGATGACGACGACGGCGAGGGTGCGGAATATCCGATAACAATCCGCGCAAACTACAACACGATGAGATGTGAGATTAAATGCGCCTACAGAATAAACTTTGGCAAGCTCAACAGCATTGGATCGCTTCTGGGATTCTCGTCGAAGCGTATACTGCAACCGCGAAAATGGCACGAATCGGACATGTCGATCAACATAATGAACGTAAACATTATCCGCGTAGAGTGTAACATGACCGCGGGTGCGTACAGCAATGGCAAAGGTGCACACACGATACACGAATTTTCGCCGAATGTGCCACCGGGATATGAGATATCGGAAAGGCCCGCGCAGATCATTTACTTGCCGATCACCGCACGGAGCATTACGGATCTAACGATACGCGTCGTCGACTAGAACGGACGA
>NW_017298145.1:5966-6249 GCF_001594075.2 Trachymyrmex cornetzi
AGCGCGTCGAACGTTAAATTTTTACAATCTTTGGGATTCGCGGTGCGCAACTTTTGAAATGATTGATATCTTGAATATTACTGGTGAGCAGATCTTTGACGATCGTATCGTCAAGATCGAGACACACGTACAACCCGTTCGCCAATATAACGTTCGGGTACAACGATGAAATAAGAATACCCATACAGCAACTAGTCTAGTGCCGATAACTTTTGTAAATAAAAAAATTAATAACAGGCAACGACCGGCTGGAAAATGAAGTTAAGGTTGTAACAAAATGAAA
>NW_017298146.1:0-596 GCF_001594075.2 Trachymyrmex cornetzi
GAGACAGCGAGAGTGGTGGGGATGATTCTCGTGTTGCCCGGGAGCCAGATGTGCATCACTGCCTAGAAAAGACGAGTTCTAAAGGTAGTTGAAATCAAGCGTCGCAAAAATGGTCACTCGACGTTTACTCCGATTATCCTTTTTATTATTGTACAATAACATTTACTCTTTAGCAACAATTTCCACTATAACATAGGAGCATGGATTATTTCATAATAGAAATACTCTGGGTATCTCATATTACGATTTACACGCCTTATGGTTTTACGATCATCAAATCTAACTTCTATAATTAAACAATTCAACATATCCTGTATTTTTCTGTTAGTTCAATCTTACTCTATCACTACACGAAGAATTTATTGCCAAATATTTGTTTATTAAATAATAAAAAGGATTTAAAACCTCATCTCAATGAAACTTGAACACATCCAAATTCTAAAATCTTTTTTTACAATGACTACAGACATAGTTTAATAATGTATTTTCTACTAAATAGTTTTTAATCCAAGAGCAATAAATTTATGGTGGACTCAATAAATAGCGTTTATTAGTTTAGCAGAAAAGCCACTATCTCATATTAGGCGCTTATCTCA
>NW_017298147.1:0-607 GCF_001594075.2 Trachymyrmex cornetzi
TTAAAAAAAATCGATTTTTGTTTGCTTTCTTTGAAAACTTAGTCTTAAGAATATGCCACAAAATCGATTTTTGGGAGAAATCGAAATTGTCCAAAATATACGAGATAAAATGACGTAATGTTTGGGGCCACTCGATCGATTCAAATAGCGCGCCCCAATCAACTACTGTTATTACCGGCGCTCGCCATTATTTATATTCAACCTTTCGAAACCATTGTAGAACGATTCTATTTAACAGAGCAGAGTTTCGTTCCCTTCTGAGTGTCACTTTCGCTCCTAACGGAAAACGGAGCGGCACTTGTACTAAAATGTTTCAGAACTTTATTCGCGTTTTTCCCGAAACCTTGCTTCGAATATGGTAATCACGATTCCAAAAAGACTATTAGTCCGACTGACTTCTACTTTTACGGTTAACTCAGAGAACATATCATTATCGCACAAACTAGAATTAATAGTCTACGTTAATTTTTTCTATTTTCTTGAATGTCAAATAAAAAGAAAAAAAATGAAAAATTCGATTTATTTTTTCAAAATGATTTTACTGTTATTTTTTATGTTACAATTTTACCGTCATTTTTTTATGACGACATATGTCAAGGTCAGGTTC
>NW_017298148.1:0-818 GCF_001594075.2 Trachymyrmex cornetzi
CCGCTCGGCGTATATCAATAATAAGGGACGAGGGGTATTCTAGATAATATATATAAGTTTTAAAACAATTTGTATTAATAGTATAGCCCTCCTATTAATCCAGCATAGTATAAATTATATAAAAACGCAACAGTTTACGAGATATTTAATTGTTTATAATTTTTCATGCGTGGTTCGTATGGTCGAGGTCGTAAGATATGAGATCGGAACGTTGGAGATCCCAAGATCGAATTCTACTTTTTTTTTTACTATTTTTCATAGTTTTTTTCTGAAGTAAGTAATGAAATTGATAGTAAACGTATATTAGGTTAAATACATTTTCATAGAATTTTTGAAATAATTCGAATATGAAATTTAAAAGCAACTATAGGAAAAAATTTATTTCTCTTTTCAATAGATAATACAAAATTTTTTTAGAGCTGTACAACATATAAAGAGGCTTTTATTCGTGCATTACAAAATGATATTGGCATCATCTTTATTACTTATATTAATAATCTCCATTTCGAAATTTGGTTTCAGTATCAGAATTGTAAATTTCAACGATAGTTATAGAAAAAAACGTTCCGATCTCATATCTTACGAGCTCGATCACACGAATCTCGCATGAAAAATCATAAACAATTAAATATCTCGTAAACTGTTACATTTTTATATAATTTATACTATGCTGGATTAATGGGAGGGGTTTACTATTACTACAATTTATTAAAACTTATGTTATCTAGAATGCCCTTCGCTCTTTATTGATATACGCCGAGCGACCGAGATTGCTGAAAAAGCATTTTCGGTCACTTGAAACAAGCACCGCAGTAAGA
>NW_017298149.1:0-970 GCF_001594075.2 Trachymyrmex cornetzi
ACGTTGTTATATAGAGAAATAGATGAACGGTATAAGAAGTTAGTTAAAAAGGATAGATAATATCATTTTTTCGTTTTTACTAATGATCAAAAGTTTACAAAAAATCCTTGTTTAAAATATTCATGCGAAGTACGTACGTGCTGACCCTGTAAAGTGAATAAAAATCAATATGTATTCTAGCCACGCGTAAAATCTGCTCGATCACGTTTGTTGCTCAATATTACTAATTAGAAATCATATAGCACATGAATTCTTTATATTTTAAACAATAATTTCTCGTAAACTGCGTGTGGCAAAAGAACATAGAGAAGTACATACGTTAGGCCCTGTTTACAGTGGCAGAAATACCACAAACAATAATGATTCGATATAACATATTCATCAGCATTACGGACTCTCCGTTGAAAAAACGTTATCAGACCGCGCCTATCTATCGAGTGTTCGACTCACTCGCACGCAGTGGTGCTCCGCGTGCGACATGGAATCGCGCACGAATTTCTGAGTTCTAGTAATGAATATTTGCTGGAAAGTACGGTCGCAGCATATTTCTTATAGCGCGACGCTCTAGAGATACACGTTCCCTCACGATCCGGCGAGGCGGATCGGCTCGGTCGTCGAGCGTTGAACGGTAGTAGGCGATGGGGGAAAAGGAGGCGGCGCTTCAAAAATCGGCCCAATATGTGTACACCTTGCACACATGCACGTATTTCAGAGCACTGTTGTATAGCTTACGCATTCCATTGCGCATCTTATGATGTAAAACTCCATTATATACAAGGTGTCCCATTTTAAACAGTACTTAAAAATTTTTCGAAAATACGGAAAAATGTTTCTAACAGAAATTGTATAGTTCGGAGGGGGACATAAGAAGGTCTCATTGATTTGGCTTTGGGTGACGTTGTTAAGGTCATAGTCTAGTGCCGATAACTTTTGTAGATAAAAAAATTAATAACAGGCAACGACCGGCTGG
>NW_017298150.1:0-1222 GCF_001594075.2 Trachymyrmex cornetzi
GACTGCTCATCGAGATTCCGGGAGGCGATGAAGCAGGCGCGAAGGCAGAAGCTCTAGTGGGAAGGCTCAGAGAGGTCCTCGCTGAGAGCACGTATAAAGACGAGGTAAGTGTGGTGCGACCAGTACACAGAGCAGAAATCAGACTGATAGATAGATCGATCAGTCTGTCACTTCGGAAGAAGTGATCGCGGCCGTGGCGTCTAGGGGACAGGTCCCTATTGTAGATATCAGAACCGGTCCTTTTAGACTAGGGCGAGGAGGAGTGAACACGGTATGGGGACAATGTCCCCTACAATGCACGAACAGGCTGATAAGTGAGGGACGAGTGAGACTAGGATGGTCCTCGGCGGGTGTAGTGGCGCTGACGAAAAGGAGGCTCCAATGCTTTCGCTGCCTCGCGGTGGGGCACACGAGGGCCAATTGTCAGAGCCTGACGGATCGCTCCACATGGTGTTTCCAGTGCGGTAGTGATGGACACAGGGCTGCGGGGTGCCGGTTACCCCCGAAGTGCCCGGTGTGTGCGTCGCGAGGACTGGTGTCTGGCCATAGAGCGGGAGCACCAGAGTGCATACCGTTCAACGGCCGTGGACAAACACTTAATAGTGGTGACACACAAACAAATGCGGAGGGAACATCTGTCGGGGCTGATCGGGGAGCTCCGACGCCAGTAGATGAGCCAGTAGATGAGCCGGTTAGTATGGAAGTGGTTGATGGCTAGTTTAGCCCAAATCAATGTAAATAGATCGCGACCATCGCAGGACATGGTCGCTAGGGTAAGTGAGGAGTTGAGGCTGGGGATTGTTGTGATCGCGGAACCCAACTGTTTCCCGGACAATGACCGTTGGGTGGCCTCCAGTGACAATCCTCCCTCGGCCGCCATAACGTGGCAGTGGAGCCGAGAAAGGATGCCGTGCACTCCTCGATGGAGGGGCATGAGGTTTGCAGCGGTGGACTGGGAAGATGTAATCGTTGCTTCGTGTTATTTCTCCCCCAGTCTCAGTGACGAAGAATTCTCCAGAGATCTATACGAACTGGAGAATAAACTGTTGAGAGTAAGGGGCTACCCGGTGGTAATCGCGGGAGATTTCAATTCCCGCGCCCCTGCATGGGATCCTGGGAGGCCTAACAGAAGAGGAGCCATCTTAACGGACTGAATAGGAGTAATGGACCTCCAGATATTGAACGAGGGGACAGAACCTACGTGCGTGCATCCGCAAGGTGT
>NW_017298151.1:0-299 GCF_001594075.2 Trachymyrmex cornetzi
ATAATCGTTTATGTAGAATTATAGTCATATTGTTATGAATGGTGAATATTATAGTGAGAGAGAGAGAGAGAGAGAGAGAGAGAGAGAGAATGATTGAATGTGGGTACAATGCTGTAAAACATAAAAATGCTACGCATCACATTTTTTAACCACACCGGGTATTCAATATTTATATATATATCCGACAGTCCGCAGTCTGTTAAGTGGGACGGGAAAATGTGCTGCATTGCATTTATTATATAATAAAGATTAAAATAAAATTTATTAACAAAAAATAATATCAAAACTTTATTAGCTAA
>NW_017298152.1:0-3873 GCF_001594075.2 Trachymyrmex cornetzi
TGCCGGACCCGGTGTACAGAGTCCTCCTATTTAACGGAGGACTCCGTACGGGGCGCGTTAGACTTCCAGGGCGTGCCCTGGGGGAGCCCCCTCGCCGCGGCAAGGCCGCGCCCCGTGAGGGGGGTCACAACCTAACCTAAACTAACCTAAAATAACCTAAACTAACCAAACCCTAACCTAACCTTATATGTATAACTAAATCAGACCAAATCAATGTTCTTCACGAAGACTAACATATTTTTGTCATTATAAATATAAAGATAATAGAAATCTGTTAATCTTCGTGAAGAGCGACGAAATATAGTTTATTTTCTGTTTATTTATACATCAATATGATTACTTATAAAAATTATTATAAAAATAATAATAATTACTATTTAATTATTATTAAGTTGAATCGTATATCAAACATATTTGAAGTGGAAAACGCTATGAGTATTGAAAAGAATACATGTATACTTAATAAAATCTCCTACATAATTCATTACATTTTGTCACCTTAATAGGGTGTTGAAAACAACACCCTATAACCGACTGGATGTTGAGTTCTCAACACCCTCAACATAATAGTCGCCGGCCCTGTTTGTAGCTGATGGGACGCTAATAGAGCCAGATGAGCGTAATATTTCAAGAGGAGAAATTGCCTCTTCAAAACTAGTTCATAAACAAATTCAGACGCCTCAGAATTTGTCTCATGATTCTCCAAGAAAAAATCGATTAAAATCAAGAATTGTCTCATTGCAGCGGGAAAATAGAAAACTGAAACAACAATTGAAAAATGCTCTTACAAAATCAGACAGAGAAGATTTAAAATATTACTGTCAACTAACAGATAAATTTTTATTTCCTTCTGCAGCAACTTTTGTGAAGGAACAAGCTAAACTAAACCAACAATTAACAAAAGGCAAGAAATATTCTATGCAATTCAAACAATTTTGTCTCAGTATATATTTTATTAGTCCTAAGAGTTACAAAGTATTGCGTAATGAACTAATATTACCAAGTCCAAGAACTCTTCAACGATCAATTGAAACGTTACAAATATCTCCCGGACTTAATGATATCATTTTTTATATGATAAAGGAAAAAATTGTCAATTTTACATTACTGGACAGGTTATGTGTAATTTGTATTGACGAAATGTCGTTAAAAGCAAATCTTTATTATAATATTAGTCGAGATGAGGTTATAGGATTTCAAGATCTTGGACATGAAAAGAAATTCCTCCCAGCATGTAATGCGGCCGTAATTATGATAAGAGGGATCTGTAAATCTTGGAAGCAACCAGTTGCTTATTATCTATTGAATTCAACTTTTAATGAAGCAGACGTACAAAATGTTGTACAAGAAGTGATCAGGAAGCTTCAAAATATCGGATTAAAAATTGTCGCACTTGTTACAGATATGGGCAAAAACTATCAAAATATGATTAAGCGCCTTGGTGTAACTTTAGAAGTCCCATATTTTGAAATTAATGGCGAACGTATTCATTATTTAGCCGACCCACCACACTTGATTAAAGCTACAAGAAACAATATTTATATTAATAATATTAAATACAATAGTGACTCAATTTTTTGGAATCATATTGCAACTCTTTATAATTATGATAAAGATCAACCAAATCGATTAGCTTATAAACTAACAGATATTCATGTTCAACCATCAGGGTTTGATCGAATGAAAGTAAAATATGCTGTTCATGTCTTAAGCGCTACAGTGGCAGCTGCCTTGAAAACACTATACGTTATAAATATTTTACCAGCAGTTGTATTAACGACAGTAGAATTTATTGAAAAATTCGATAGTTTGTTTGATATCTTTAACTCATCCACAGTAATAGATAAGAAAAGTTACAGGAAAGCTTTTACTGGAGCACAGCATCAATTACAATTTTTACAGGAAATGTTCGATTATTTGTCAGGCTTAACAGTTTTTTCAAAAAAAGGAAAAAATATTACAAATACGGTTCAAGTTTTCAAGTTTTGGAAATTAAACATAAAATCTCTACAATCACTGTGGACTTATATGCAAACTACTCAGCCAGATATTAAGTTTTTGCTTACAAGGCGGTTGAATCAAGATTCACTAGAGAATTATTTTGGAAAAATGCGAACGTTGAACGGCGCGGCGTATACTGTCACACCATCACAATTTTATTTCGGTTTTAGAAAATTATTTTCTACATTTTATTTGACGACGGGAACTGGAAACTGTGCCGAAGATCGCGACTTAATGCTTATGAATGTTGCTAATTATAAAGCTCAAAATGTACAACATGTTGATGTGAATCAGCAAGATAAAGGAAAACCAATTTTAATTGATGATCATGATTATCGAAACATAAGTCTATCGGAACAAAATGCTTTTCGATATGTTTGTGGATATTTAATGCGAAAGTGTATCATAAAACATTCCTGTGATATTTGCCTTAAGTTTGCGAGAGAATATGTAGACTTGAATAACAATTATTCATATTATTGTTTCTTTCGAGCTTATGAATCTACAGAAAATAATTTGTTTGGTAGTTTGTTAATGCCAACTGATGACTTCGTTACATATATACAAGTTTTAGAAAACAATTTTTTTCAAAATATAAAAACCTTAATATTGCAAAAAGGTGTTGTAGCTAATCTCATTGAAATTTTTTCTCACATACCATTTGCTCATCCATGTCCTAATTTTCCAAAGGAATATTTGATAAGGCTTTTTGCTCGAGTCCGACTTTTTTTTACTTTAAGAAACATTAACAGTACATTCAAGACTCAACGAGGACATAGAAAAGTAATAATTTTGAAACATTGATTACTATTTTATATTTACAAGAAATAATTATTTATTTTTTGAAAACTTTTAATTTGCTACGCATTAATAAGCTACACATTGAAGAGTTTACTTATATTTTGAAAATTAGTTCAGCTTTGTATGTGATATTTACGTTTTGTTATGTTTTATATGCTATTTTTTCTATAAGTATAACGGAATAATATATGTGATAGAACTTTTATGTTAAATACGTTATTATTTTTTATATAAAATATATCAATGTAATTATAAGACTGAAATAAATGCATAAATATGAAAATACGAATGAAATGCATGAAATTAATTATAAAGCTACTATTTACAATCTGGCCTGATGTAAAAACCGTTCAAATTTATCCTAAGATAGTAGTTAATAAAAAATATCATCAACACAAGAGCATTAGTTTTTGATGTTAGATCCGGCGATAAATATCAATCTTAGTATATTTGATTTTATTTTTTCTCTTTTCTTGCAGTAGAATAAACATGATGATTGGTTCACCAGTGCCATCAAAAACCAGATGAAAACAATCAAGCATTTAACGGATGAGTTCGGGGAGACGCTATTAGTGCTATTCGTATTATTCAATGTTTTTTTATTGTTCAATAAACGTAAAATAAAGATAGGGCAACATAAATAACATTAATAGCGTCTCCCGGCCGCAGTCAATAACTTCAGATCTGGATAATTTTATCAAGGAGAATATAAATAATATTCAATTTTTATTAGAATATTCCTATATATATTTTAATTTTTTTATAAATTACATTATTAATATTTCATATTAATGATTAATAATTGTATATTTTTTATACTTTACAACTTTATACTTTATTGTGAAAATTAAATGAATACTTTTTACACTTTGTCCATCGCACAATTGTCAACTAATTATTGAAAGTTTAAAATAACACCCAAAATGTGTGTTTTATTCGTTCAAAATACAATAAATTTCGCAATGTGTGTGTTAATTATTATCTAACCTTATTTTATAATTTAACTTTTTTTCAACTTTTTCTGTGGCTCCTTATATCACCTATTTCATTAATTACAATTGTCTATGGTAG
>NW_017298152.1:5404-5876 GCF_001594075.2 Trachymyrmex cornetzi
ATAATATTCAATTTTTATTAGAATATTCCTATATATATTTTAATTTTTTTATAAATTACATTATTAATATTTCATATTAATGATTAATAATTGTATATTTTTTATACTTTACAACTTTATACTTTATTGTGAAAATTAAATGAATACTTTTTACACTTTGTCCATCGCACAATTGTCAACTAATTATTGAAAGTTTAAAATAACACCCAAAATGTGTGTTTTATTCGTTCAAAATACAATAAATTTCGCAATGTGTGTGTTAATTATTATCTAACCTTATTTTATAATTTAACTTTTTTTCAACTTTTTCTGTGGCTCCTTATATCACCTATTTCATTAATTACAATTGTCTATGAGCTAGAAATATTTAAACTCCTTTTTTATATTTCACATCTTTGAACTACACGCCTTATACTATCCAAAACATGGCGGAGAGTCACATGACTGGGTAACACGAACATCAAAGGTTCCG
>NW_017298153.1:0-261 GCF_001594075.2 Trachymyrmex cornetzi
AGTTGGATGTCTGGAGACCTCCACTTGAAACTTTTTCGCGACTAAAATCGCTGATCGCGCCGACTTGATTGCGGTGATCTGGTCGCGGACCGACGATAACTTTCAACTGACTTTGACGGAATTTGATTAACGGACCGGCAGAGGTTCGCTCTAGGTAAGTAGTTTAAGAAAAACTGTGCTCTGTTCGCGAAGGCCCTCCTTTTATATTCGCTAGTTAGGAGTGTCGTGTGCAAGTCTAGTGTGTGGGATTAGGTTTATCTA
>NW_017298153.1:436-1876 GCF_001594075.2 Trachymyrmex cornetzi
GGCGAACGTTAATCGGCTCGCAGCTATCGAAACTTCCTATGACAAATACAGTTGGTCTACTGGTGTTACTTGTTAATGACCCTTATGGTGATGACGAAGATTCGAAGAAAAGAACAGTGGAGTCTGGACGTAACAGAATTTTAGACGTTTTATTTTGATTTCAAGAGATGGTTCGACTCGTGAAATTGATATCGCGTACATGGAGACATTGCGGTAACTAGTAATGAAAAATATAAAATATAGAATAAAATTGACGAGATTCGAGTATTCGATTAGTTCGCACGCTATTGTTTCCGAAAATTAATATTTACACAAAAACAGAGGGTAGTGCGACTGAGACGGAAATGCCACGTGCAACTTACTTTGCGTCGCGGTGTTGCTCGGGTATCTTTGAACGTGCCTGCTATGGAGGATGGCCCTCGGAATTTTTACGAATGAGCACCCCGCTTCCAAGAAGAACTCTCTGACTGAACTCTGAAGAACTCTCTGAAGGAGACCAGTAGATAGCTCTCATACTAACACTCTGGGATAGAGAAGACGCCGAACGCATTAACATAACTAATTATCGCGCGCAACAGAGCACCCGGGAGGAAAGAATACGTCGTCGACAACAACAAATCGATATTTTAGAAGCATCAACTTCAAGAGAGAATGTAATATATGGCCCTGGAATAGATGATTTTATGTAAGCTGGAAAATAAATTTTTTATTTAGTAGTAAACTGAACTTGAAACTTTAAACGCGTTTTTCTGAAAACTATCCCACAAAACATTAAGATATACGTAATATATACAATGTATGTACATCTATGTATATTACATGTACCATGTATATATTCTTTTTATGCAATGTACATACAAGGTACGTATAGTGTATGTACATATGTTACAACAATGACGTACATTAGAGGTCCTCTGTATATACATTTGTACATATAATGTATATAATTTACATTACCATGTATATACCCAGAAAACATTAGGATATGTAATGTACGTACATTAGAGGTCCTCTGTATGTACATTTGCACGTACAATGTATATAATTTACATTACCATGTATATACCCATAAAATATTAGGATATGTGAAGTACGTACATCACATATCCTAATATTTTATGGGTATATACATGGTAATGTAAATTATATACATTGTACGTGCAAATGTACATACAGAGGATCTCTAATGTACGTCATTGTGGTAACATATGTACATACACTATACATACCTTGTATGTACATTACATTAAAAAAATATATACATGGTACATGTAATATACATAGATGTCATACAAGGTATATATTATGTATATCTTAATGTTTTGTGTATATACATACGGTATATGTACATCCATGTACCTACAGTGCACAATATTTAATGCATATGGGGAATTCTACAGAACTTTTCACTTTCGAGTAAAAAAAAAAATTTTTTTTTTT
>NW_017298153.1:4325-8192 GCF_001594075.2 Trachymyrmex cornetzi
CATAATAAAAATTGTTTCTTTCTCGCACGAATTACCGCAGCTGTGACTCTCATTAGCCCATTAATGTTTATGTTATTTAATATTATCTTTATATAGAGGGTGTTTGGGAAATAATGATAAATTTTCGAATAAGGATAGAATAGACTAACTGAAAAGAAAAGTCCTCTACCATTTTGCAATTTTCGCAATAATTAACAAAATATTAATTGCTAAACATTGCCGAAAATTAGTCTTCAATAATTTTTTACTCAAATACTATCAACTTTACAGAAAAACTGTAAGAGACAAAAATTGTTTATTTTCTTCTCATAGAACTCTACACATTTTTTTAGAATTTTTTATCAACCTTTTAGTACAGTATTTTCTCATTTTTAACAACTTGAGAAAATATGGTATTAAAAAATTCTGAAAAAATTCTTTAAAAAATTCTTAGACCTCTATGAGGAGAAAATAAACAATTTTTGTCTCTTATAGTTTTTCTGTAAAGTTGATAGTATTTGAGAAAAAAATTATTGAAAACTAATATTCGACTATTTTTAGTAATTAATATCTTGTTAATTATTGCGAAAATTGCGAAATGGTAGAGGACTTTTCGACTCAGTTCGGCCTGCTCTACCTGCTCATGATGGACGACGTGATCAGTTAAAGCTACCCTATATAATGTATAAACTTTTTAATAAATATTATGGTATATTTTTTCTTTTTTTAAAAATCCTTTTACAAAGATTTGTGAATTAATTTTCATGCTGCGGGCCTTGTACATTCGGATTTTCTTCATTATTAAGTATTTCTATTTCTCCAGCTATTTTTCTATATTTTTATTATTATTATTAAAGCGATCCTTGCTTCTAACAAGCCATGCTTTAATAACGTTTATTATTTCCAAGTCTGTGCAGTTCTGAGTATTTTTGTTAAGTCGTACAGCAGCTGCAAAAAATTTACAAATTAGCAAATACCTTAATTTAAAAAATTTTTAATATTAGTAATAGCAAATAGCAAATAGTAAATTTGTGACAGAGAATCAGAAAATATATATTTAATGAAAACTATTTAAGAATATAACAAAAATTAAACATTATAATAAAACGTACAAAGAATAGTAGTTGCAATAGATAAATGTTTGAAAGTTTTTTTCTTTTCAGCTCCTTCCCAGGAATAATCCATGCCAACTTTATTGGTAAAAACACGATACATTATTCTTCTGACAGTATCTTTAACAGTCAATTCTCCAATGCGACTTAGATTTTGGGACTGTAATAATGAAAAAATGCAATTATTTAAGTATTTATTAAATAATGGCTTAGAAAAAATTCTTAATTCAATATTAATGTTATGTAATATCTTTATACTCTTATACTATTATCTTAATTAATGTTGAGGAGGAACTGAGGCGAGGACAGGTGAGAATGATAACGAAGGATATGCAGAGAACCAAGAGATATACTTGAGAGTCGATGCAATGGTTACAGGCGCAGTGAGCAGATAGATACATATAGCAAAAACTACCGCTGGACGTAGGCAGGTGGCGCCAGTAGGAAAAGCAATGTGTATTGTTGGTAACTTGGAGAAGCGCGGCCAATAGATGAGTCTTAATACTTCCCCTCAATACATTTTGTGAATTAATCTACACGTGGGCGCTCGCAGCTTAATCCTAACAATTTAACGCATTTTTGGTGTTTGGGGCCCGGTAGTCCCTTCGTTAGAACGTCGGCTGCCATATCTTCCGTTGACTTATACAAAAGTTTCATCTCGCCATTCTCGACTATACCGCGCACGAAATGGTGTCGCACGTCGATGTGCTTAGACCGATTGTGGAAGACCGGGTTCTCGGTCAGTTTGATGGCGCCGCAGTTGTCGCTGTACAGGACGGTCTCGCCGAGATCGCTGAAACCCAG
This sequence comes from Trachymyrmex cornetzi, assembly GCF_001594075.2. Taxonomy (NCBI): domain Eukaryota; kingdom Metazoa; phylum Arthropoda; class Insecta; order Hymenoptera; family Formicidae; genus Trachymyrmex; species Trachymyrmex cornetzi. The sequence goes on from NW_017298153.1 coordinate 6,221, forward strand.
CTCGAGTAGAAAACTCCGAAGGTGTATGGCTTCCTTCGTAGCGTCGCTGATGGCCATACACTCGGCCTCCGTAGAAGACAGAGCGACGGTCCTTTGTTTGCGCGATTCCCATGATATCGGGCTTCCGGCAAGGATGAATGCGAAGCCTGTGTAGGACCTCCGGTCGATTTCGCAATTCGCCCAGTCGGCGTCGACGTAGCCCATCAAGGGATTCGAGGTTTTTTCGTATGTGAGACCGACGTCTCTAGTGCCCTTCAGGTACCTCAGCACGCGCTTCGCCGCTGTCCAGTGATCGGAGTCGTGGTTGTTGTTGAACTGGCCTAGGTAGCTTGCTGCATGCGCGATGTCGGGTCTGGTGTATACCGATAGATACATGAGTGCGCCCACGAGCTCTCTGTATGGTACCCTAGCCTGTGTCGAGTCGATCGCTTCGTTCCGAGCTAATTTCACCCCCTGGCCTATGGGAGTAGTGACTGGTTTAGAATCGACCATTCCGAAACGTCTCAGCAAATCGTCGACGTATCCTCGCTGATTCATCGTGATCTTTCCTTCCACTTGTGAAAATTCGATGCCCAGGCAGTATTTCGTAAGGCTGAGGTCCTTGACTTCGAACTCCTCGGACAGATGAGCGTAAAGTTGTCCCACCGTGTCGCAGCCCTTTTTCGTTGCCACGATGATGTCATCGACATAAACAACAACTATAACGAGGTTCTCTCGCTCTCCGAGATAGAATACGCATGGGTCACACGCTGACTGGGTCAGATTAAATCTGCACAGAACTGCTCGCAACCTCTCGTGCCAGCATCTTCCGGCCTGGCGGAGGCCGTATAGGGCTTTCTTGAGAAGGAACACTTTGTTGCCGCGTTGTAGCTGTTCGAGAGTCCTCGAGGCGGCCCTACGCAAGCTCGATTTTCCTGTAGAGTTGACTATCTCCTCTAAGACTTCTTCGATATGATTTGGAGGTTCCATGTACACTTCCTCGGTTAGATTTCCATTCAGGTATGCGGTGGTTATGTCGAATTGCCGTAATTCGAGGCCCATTCTAGCGGCGAGGGATGCCACCAAGCGAATTGATCCGATACGAGCCACGGGAGCAAAAGTGTCGCCGAAATCGACACCGGGTTGCTGTAAGAATCCTTTCGCGACGAGACGGGCCTTCTTCTTTTCCAGGGTCCCGTCGCTCCTGTACTTGTTGCGAAGAACAAACCGGCTGCCTATCGCCTGCTTGTCTTCCGGACGCTCTACGATCGTCCAGGTCTTGTTCGTCAAGACAGCTCCCAACTCTGATTTCATGGCGTTTATCCAGAGATCCTTCTCGGGTCCGCTTAGGGCCTCCTTCGTCGGGATTTCGGCAAGGTTCGCGTGTTCCTCATCAGCCAGACGCGCCGGGTGATACACCTTTTTCGGTCTTCCCCTCGCTCCGGTTCTCAAGATGCGGGGTCTAACTGGGCCTTTCCTGGGTTGATCCTCGACGAGTTCTTCAATCGCTCCCTCCTCTTCTTCCGGAAGCGCGTCCTCTTCACGCGTCTCCGTCGCATCTAGGTCGGGGTTTATTTTGATTTCGACGCTTAATTCATTTTCGTTAGTAGGTTCCTCTTCACCGCCGTAAAAATCCTCGAACCCATCCGCGATTGTATTTACCGAGATATTCGAAAATTTGACGTCACGCGAAATGTCGACTCGTCGTTCGTCGGATATCCACACTCGATAAGCCTTGGATGTCTCCGAGTAATCGAGAAAGAAGCCCTTCTTTGACCTGTCGTCAAACTTTCCCTTCTTAGGGTCGCGATCCAAGACGTATACGTCTTGGCCGAAGTTTCGAAAATGGCTTACATCTGGTCGTTTCCCGGTCCAAAGTTCGAAGGGGGTTTTTCCGTTCAGGCTGCTCGACGGGCATCTATTACGAATGTAGTTCGCCGTGTTAATGGCCTCGGCCCAAAAAGACGGCGGGAGGCGCGATTGTATTAGTAGG
>NW_017298153.1:8219-10845 GCF_001594075.2 Trachymyrmex cornetzi
CGCTCGGCTGCGCCGTTTTGCTCCGGCGTGTGAGTTGTTGTGAGTCGCCGACCGATCCCGTATTCTTTTAAAAACGCGTCGAATTCGGAATTACAATACTCTTTCCCGTTGTCGCTTTGCAGATACTTTATTTGCTTTCCGGTCTGCTTCTCGGCGTACGCTTTGAACTCTTTGAACATCTCGAATGCTTGACTTTTCTCTCATATAACGCGGGCCTGGCACCACTTCGAGTGGTCGTCGATAAAAATAACGAAGTATTTTCCTCGACCGACGGACTCGGTTCGCATGGGACCGCAAACGTCGGTGTGCACGATTTCTAATAACTCGGATTTTCGTGCCGTCCTTTTCGGGAAAGGAGCACGTGTCATTTTTCCGCGAGCGCAAACCTCGCACGCTAAGTCGCCCGTTGCGTCGTTTAGCTCGATACCTCTAACGTCGCCCGCGCGGACACACTTCACGAGATCGCGGACATTTAGATGGCCCATTTTTTGATGCCAGATGTTTAGATTTCGATTCTCGTTCTTTTCGATCGCCGCGCAGCGTTCGGATTTGGATTCGTGAATGTAGTAGAGTTCATTCTTTCGATCCGCGATTAGGACCGTTTCTTCATTACTCTTGTCCACGATCTCGGCCGCATGCTTGTCGAAGATTACTTTATATCTGCGGTCGGTGATTTTTCCGACTGAGAGCTGGTTGGTTCTTAATTCCGGGACGTGTAGCGTGTCTTTAACGCTCACTTGCTTTGTTACGCCGTTGACGTCGCCCGTAAACGAAACTGTTCCGTGAGCCTTGATTTCCGCGGAGGCTTGTGTCGCGAGGTTCAACGTTCCGTTTGCGACCTTCGAGATTTCCGAAAAATCGCGCGAGTCTCTACACAGGTGGATGGAACAGCCACTATCGAGGCACCATTTTTCGCGTTCCGGTACACTTTTGATCTCGAAAGCGTTTTGCGGCGGCGAGTGATTCGACGACGCGTACATACTTAAGTTCTCGACTTTTCGCGGCGTTTCGTCGTTCCCGCGCGTTTTTCCACACTCGGTCGCTTTGTGTACGAAGCGCTTACATCGAAAGCACCTTATTCGGTTGGAATCGACACTCTTCGGATCGCGTTGTTCGTCCCGTTTTGCCTTCGGTTTCGGCTGACCGGGCTGGTCTCTCTTCGAGCGCATTGTCTTTGCGGCGAGGGCGTTCGGTGTTGTAGAACCGACACATGAGTCGGCTCTGCGCGCTTCAGCTTCCTCGGTTATCTTTATGCGCAGTGCCTCCGGCACATCTCACGACTCAATCGCGCACCTGAAGTTCTCGAACGCCGGCGGGAGACTGTACAACAGCATGATGGTCAACAAATCTGGGTTTACTTCGATGTCCATCTCTCCCAATTTATCGACTGTATCGAAGAATCCGCGCAGGTGGTCACGAACCTCTTCTCCGTTGCTCATTCGATGAAGCGTTAGTTTCTTGAGCAGCGATGCCTTCCGCGCAGGTCCTTTTGACTGATATGTCGCCTGTAGCTTTTGCCACAAGGCGTGCGATGTCTGGCATCCTTTTATGAGTTTCAGCTCGGATGGACTGATCGCCAAGATGATGTCGGATTTTGCGGTTCGGTCGGTTTTCTCCCATGCTGTTCTGGCCGCGGCGGCGTTTCCCTCGACGGCCTCGGGTTTTGTCATTTCTCCGCTCACGACAGGCCATGAGTCGCTCCTAACGAGCAGGGCCTCCATTTGTATACGCCACGTATCGAAATTATCTTTTCCGAGCGGCTCGATGCGGACGGTGTGTTGCGATGCCATCTTGTTCCGCGCTCGTGTCGTTCTCGTAAGAGGGAAAAAGTCGGTTATTACTTTTTCGTCCACACGCACACTTCGTTCACTTTGCACTTAACTGTCGCGTCATCCTGGGCCCATAACCTGTTGAGGAGGAACTGAGGCGAGGACAGGTGAGAATGATAACGAAGGATATGCAGAGAACTAAGAGATATACTTGAGAGTCGATGCAATGGTTACAGGTGCAGTGAGCAGATAGATACATATAGCAAAAACTACCGCTGGAAGTAGGCAGGTGGCGCCAGTAGGAAAAGCAATGTGTATTGTTGGTAACTTGGAAAAGCGCGGCCAATAGATGAGTCTTAATAATTAAAATGTATTAGATATTGTTTATTATTGTATATAAATGCTGTTTCAAATATTAATATTTATACATAGTATACAGGGTGTAACTGAAATAACGTCTACTAATCACAGTATTATTTCTAATAAAATCTAAGTCGAAAAGTCTTCTACCATTTTACAATTTTCACAATAGTTGACGAGATATTAATTTCTAAATATTGTCGAATAAACGGATAAAATCGATTTATAAAACAATTTTGAAATACTTTTCCGTGCTCTTTGTGAAATATTTTGAAGATTTTTCTTAAAGATATTTTAAAGCAGTTTTATACGATTTTAGACATTTTGCTCATTGGGTTACTAAAAAAGATATTAAAAATTGCAAAATGGTAGAGGACTTTTGTCTCAGTTTTTTATTAGCAATAGCACTATTAGTCTAGTGCCGATAACTTTTGTAGATAAAAAAATTAATAACAGGCAACGACCGTCTGGAAAATGAAGTTAAGGTTGTAACAAAA
>NW_017298153.1:16023-18528 GCF_001594075.2 Trachymyrmex cornetzi
CGCGAGTTCTAACGCACGTTCGCATGTGCGCTTGCACGCGCGCTCGCATGCGCCCTCGCCTACGCGCTCGCCCTTCGAGCCGGTAGGAAGCGCGAGTCCGCCGTCGACGAGTCCGCACAGTGACGGACAAGATGTCACGTCACAATATATACATATATATAAACATGTACAGAGTGTTTCGAAATTCGTGAATCAAAGTATATACTATAGCAAGAAAGATCTCGAAAAATTAAGTTAAAAAATTATTTGTAAATTTTTATTTTAAGCAGAAGTTTTTGAAATATGAGGGTTCAAATATATATAAAAGCTCCGTAATCTGTACCTACAATCCTTCACAAAAATTTATGTGTATGTGTGTGTGCGATATTGCTGTAGTAATATGTAGTAATGTATCGATGTTCATAAATTGTATGTATGTCAGTCGCGTTTTATTGATAGAACAACGAATTCAGCCGTTACTCCAGCATTCTTTTAAGTTAGAAATGTGCGAACTATTCGAATACGAATAATTCGATTGATGCGAATTATTTATATTCGAATAATTCGCACATCTCTACTTTAGGATGTGTTCGGGGAAATGCAATTAGCTCTATTTGTGTCATTCTATCCTTGTTTAATGAACGGTAAAGATAGAATGACACAAATAGCGCTAATAACATTTTCTCACAAACACTACCTTAATATATTATTATATTTTACATATTGTAGAAAAAGAAAGACTGTTTCTTACCAACATTGTCTTATTTTCTTCAGAGTTTGTTAGCCCGTTTTCTAATTGAGCTAAATACTCATCATTTACTGGAAACAATTCTACAATGTCGGGTACTTTATTATACGTAGGTGAATTTTGTGATTCCTTTACCCTATTTTTTATCAGGATATTTACAGTTTCAGAAATATCATCCATTTTTAAACTGATGATACGTAATTCTCTCAAAACTCGTTTTTCAAATTCTAAAATATAAATATTAATCATAATTTTATATCGTGTGTATATATACAAATTAGCATACTTAATATATATAATATTTGGTTATATAAAATATTTCTTACCAGTACTATTTCCAATAGTCAGAGATTTTTGTTGCATTGTCGCTTTTAATGTAGGCGTAGCACAAGAGATAGAAGCAATTGCTTATTTGTAGTATGATTATCAATTTTATTTTCTATGCGTTCATCTTAAAAAAATTTAAATTAGATATAAATTCTCAGTCTATGTAATAAAAATTTTCTTTCATACAAAATAATGTACAAAAAAAACACAAAAAGTTTTCATAAAAAGTAGACTTTTTAGATTACTATCGTGTATATATTCTTTTATATTTTCTATTACCTAACTTTATTGTGAATGTTGCCTTAGTTAGTTTTCTTAACATTGTCGATCATAGCTGCTTCTATGCAGTAATCAAGCAATGCATTCATAAATACGTTATTCAATATTAAGAGATACGGTATATTGTTTCGAGTGTTAATAAATATTAACAGTATATTATATTGAGTTAGTTGGAAAGTAACTTCGTTTTTTTGGCTCAAAATATATACAATATTATATATACAATATTATATATACAATATCTTCGTTAAAAATTAATAAAATTTAAATTTTAAAAAAGGATTTTAAAGCTTGAAATCTTTACTTTCGAAAGGTTACTACATCTTTTAAGTTTATGTGAGTTTAAAAATATGACATTACTTTTCTTTTAACCATTGCACAATGGTTACAAGAACAGAAATGTCGCACTCTCAACTCAAATTTATATATATTTTATTTTTTAAAAGCAATTATACCATTCAATAGAACAAAGTTTCAGTTCCAAGAATTTCGTTTTTAATTGTACATACGTACGATAATTTTTAATGGGGTTATGAGCAATCAAAGTCAGAACTTTCTTTTACTTAGCGAGTAATTAAGTAACAAAAAATCGTAGAACACTTTTTAAAAATGTATTTTTAGAAAAAACTTTAAGCTTTCACACGTTAAATAGTCAAAAATTTCGCAACGAATATATATAATTTCAAGCTAAATGATACCATGTTACTTTTCGACCAATAAGACTAACCAATAGAACTTTCTTTTAAATGTAATAAAATGTTTCTCAATTCATTTTTTGTAATATATTCAATAAATACGCGTCATTAATTTTTGCAAATAATATCTGTAAATGTGATACCACATGATTATTGTATTGTTTACTTACTACTTAATTCTCCAATATCAGGATATCTTGTATCATCTAATGAAGATATTTCTGTCTCAGTGGACAATTCATATTTACGTTGAACCTTTTTATGGCTTCTTCTCTTTTTTTTATTTCTACGCTTCTGTTTTATATTTTCGTTATTGGAAGAAAAATTATTCATATTTAGTAGTCTAGCAGGGAGGGTTCTAACTTATGGAGTTAGAGAGGGGCGCGGGACGCGGGGGGTACTTGATGGCGCGCGGAGAAGGCGCGGGGCATGCCTGATGGCGCGAGGCAGGAGGGGGGAGGCGATGGAAGGCCCCGG
>NW_017298153.1:18764-24560 GCF_001594075.2 Trachymyrmex cornetzi
AAAAAAAAGAGTACAGATAGAATTAAAAAATAGAATCAGAATTAGAATCAGAATCAGAATATATAGTGTATAATTTATAATTTATATAATAATCTTACCAATGGGATCTTCAGGATCCCAACCTCCTTGGCTAATTGCAGCCGTTCGACTTTCTGATTATCAACCATGAGATACTAGGGAAAAACGATAAAAAATAAAAAATTTTTAAATAAAAAAAATATAGCAATAAATTAAAAAAAATGTAGCAATAAATTAAAAAAATAATAATAATAAAATAAAAAATCTAGCAATAAATTTATTTAAAGTTTTCAACACATTGTCAAATTAATTATTAAAAAAAAATAATAAATAAAAAATCTAGCAATAAATTTATTTGAAATTTTTAACACATTATCAAATTAATTTAACTTGTGATATTATTGCAATAGTTTAATTAAATAAAGTCAGGAAAAATATCGGCGTGCAAATTGAATAACTACAAAAATATGCATGCACGTATATAGGATATAGATAATTCACTGGGAATTATGTAGGCAAAAAAGATCTAGCCATCATAGGTCCGAATATGTTTATACTTATTGTTAGTAAAAAAAATGACATATACAAAAAAAACTACTTACCCCCTCAACCGGGTACTCGTATCGGATCTCCAGGATGTCTCCCAGGTTGCTCATTATAGGCCGGACTGGTTGTTAGTTTTTTTACAATTTTTTCTATAAAATCAAACTATCACTTTCACTTGCACTGAATGACATAAACGTGCAAAAGTATTCTACCAGCTTAATGGTAGAATACTCTTGCACGTTTTATAAAAAAAAAAAAGAGATCACTCGCGTAAGGAAAAAAATCACTCACGTCAAAATACTCCCGCACGCGAACAAAGACTGACGCTGACAACTTTCGCTTCAGCGAGCCTGCCTAGGCTTTATCGATAGACAGCAGTTGTATATAAACAGTTTTGATCATAAGTGCCTTCACGAGAAAAGCTATCGCCTATGTCGTTGTGACACTCTTTATAATATAGGCTAAAAATCGCGATGCATTGCGACGTTGTTAAGTAGTGCACATAATATGATATAAAATAAAGAATCAATTTTAACTTACGAATTGCGCGCGTTTATTTTCACACCTATTATTCCCCCTTTTTCTTTTTTCTTTTTTCTTTTTTCATATACATACGTTTATACGTTCATACATATACATACACACATATATATGATTCGTGACACGACCCGTTAAGAGGAGCGTCCGCAGATGTTTACATAAACTAAGTGTGAGAGCACGTCGAGACATAGGATGGATGGATGAAAGGAAAGCAAAGAAAGTACATATATATTTGATGTGAACGACAAAATTTTTATTCACATATTATTACATCGGTTTTTTTTTCTTGTGTATTAAAAACTAAAGCCAATAGCTCGCGATCGACGAGCTGATGCTTGTTAAAGACGTTGCTATCTCTTATAGCGTCTTCGGACGCGATATTGGAGAATCGCGTATACTTGACATCGACCGTATCGACGAGTCGGACTAATCGTTCGAACGTTATATCGACACATCCATCAAACGCGACATGCGGCGTAGCGTCGTTTCGGTTATCCTAATGCGTACGGACGAAGAATCGAGGCGTACGAGCGTAGCATCGTTCAGTGTAAACTCTGACGGTTAGCGGTCCAACGCTTATGAAATTGTCTTTGTGTTCGTTTCGCAGCATTTTGTAAATATTCCATCGCTGCTCGTAGAGACCCTTCCACGTTTCGAAAGACAGCGACAGTTCGTGTCCGCGATGATCTCCCAGGGCGATCTCCACGTAACTCGGTAAACCAACGTTGATTCCAATTTCCAAATATTTATAGCCCGTATTCGTCAGGTTGTAACGCCTACTCAGTAAACGCATCGCGCGATGCTCCATACTGTGTACATACGTAATGTTAAAAACGTTCCTTTTTGCGTTAGATCGTTGAAACTTACATGTTACTGCAGCACTTCTTCGTTTCGTACGATGCGTTGCTCTCTTTGGCGAAATACATTTTCAACTGTTCGTACAAGCGGGTATCGCAAGATTGATCGTATCCGCGTAAATTGCGGCGTATATGATAAAACTTTTAGAATCGAAGAGGGGGTAACTCCTCCCTTTTTTCCAAGAATTGCGAACGTGTCGCGACACGTTTTATCGCGTTTTTTTCTACGTATTTTCTTTGTTTGCGAGTTTATCAATGTTTATGGTTTATACTTCGATGATGACGATAATGCTTTTTCCCCAGGATATTCCCAATATCTCGTTTCTTCCTTCGATGCCGATTTTGATGTTTTTTCCCCAGGATATTCCCAATATCTCGTTTCTTCCTTCGATGCCGACTTTGATGTTTTTCCACAGGGCATTCCCACCCAATATCTCGCTTCCTCCTTCTTCTTCGGCGGTGGACTTGGCGGACCTTGCGGCAAGAGACGATACCCCTTTCGCTCGACCGATTTTCGATGTAGGTATTCTCTTATTCGATCCATGTCTTAACGCTCGTAACCGAAGTTTACGATTGAACGAAAATAACCTTATACACTACTTATATACATTGTATGTACATACGTACACGTTCGTACGTACACGTTCATACGTACACGTTCGTACGTACACGTTCATACGTACACGTTAATACGTACACGTTCGTACATACACGTTTATACGTACACGTTCAAACGTACACGTTAATACGTACACGTTCGTACATACACGTTAATACGTACACGTTAATACGTACACGTTAATACGTATACATTCATACGTACACATTAATACGTACACGTTCATACGTACACGTTAATACATACACGTTCATACGTACACGTTTATACATGTATTACAATGGAAGGGAAAAGAAATACATAATCAATACGTTAACGTTTTTTTATTTAAAAATTCTTGTCCAACCACCAGTTATATATTTTAAATACATTTTGTAACGCGCAGATCTTAATATGTTGTCCGCATCGAATAGTATTAGCAACATCCAGAGTTGCCAACGATTTCATGTCTTCGCACACTGTGTCCAAGGTCTCGATGTGCATGCGTTCTCGTTCATCGTCCAGAAGCAAGTTCCATAGCCACGTTAGTTTCTCGCGTCGCTTGACGTACACGATAGCATAATCTTCAAATACAGCCGCAGTGATCAGGCGTTTCGCCTCGCTGTACGGGATCATCCCGTCCTCCCATTGCAATCCATGGTGATAAGCACTCAACCAGGAAGCGCAAGACCTGTCGGATCTTGTCAAAAATTTCCATGGCACGGAACTCGTAAAAATGTAATGCGTGAGAACGGCCCCCTGTTTCAGCACAGCCACTTCTTTCACGATAAATTTCTTGTTAACGATGAATCCTTGCAGATCCACGAACGTTGGCACGAGCATGTTGTCGAGAAGACTGTGGTCGGTTGCGACGTATCGTAGATTTTACATCGTGTCGGAGGATGTGCTTAGGTGATTTTGCGCACAACGTTGGTCAATGGATTATACTGAACCACGCGATCGTGTATGATGAGACTGTTGTATTCGCAGGCACGTTCTACTTACATTCAAAGTCTAATCGCACGTCCACGGTGCCACTCTTGACCGATTCGTTCTGTCGAGAGCAATCGATGATCACGAACGGGCCATGACGTAAAAAAGTCGTAAAGGTGAGACTCGGCTCGAGATACTCGTATCCGTAGTACCTCTTGCAGAAACGTGCGTACAAGTCGTATAGAATCGCACATCTGTTTTTCTCGAAATCCAGATTCAAGTTATCGTACGGATAACATTCCGAGTTCAGGTAGAGTTTCGCGTTGGTTAACTTGCAATCGTCAAAACGACTTATACCCTTGGACATGATGTTTTTTCGGCCTGCTTGCAAAGCAAAGATGACATAAGACTCGCTAGTCTTCTCGAGCTGAGTAGCCGTTTTGATGGCCCACGAATGCTTAGTTGTGCTCTGTAAGAGTGGAAACTCGTACAGATCCCACGAGCGAAAAGCCATGCTCAGATATAGCCCGCTCTCCAGAGCGCGGAGCATCGCCAGCTTATTTATCTCGCTCAATAATACATGCGGCATTCGCCACTGTATTTTCAATAATTCGAGTATCGGCTCTGTCACAGGATCTCCCGTCAGGAAATTGTTATCGTTGCGCGCTCGTATTAAAATCAACTCGTGACGAGCGTTGATCATCACGCGTCTGTTATCTTCGCAGAATCCCAGCAGCACGTAGAGCGGTACACAGAAATTAAAGTATCCAGCCTGAGTAGTCTGCGCGTCCCAGCCGGCATTCCGCAGAATCACGCTTCTGTTGTACGACACTGTTACATAGTTTTTGAGCGTGCTAGTTATGCCAACGTTTCTGTTATGGTCAATCTCCACACCGTTGAGTTCATATCGAATCTCGTCGAATATGAACGCGACGCAATTATTTCCCAAGGCCACGTTAGCGCCCTCGACCGCTCTGATCTTCGTCAATTTTCCCTCGAAGTATAGAAAGCTTTCGTACTGCAGTGTGTACAGATCCTGTTGCTGTATTGGTATTCTTATCTCATCGCTGTACCCAAACGTTGTATTGGCGAACGGGTTGTACGTGTGAGTCTCAATCTTGACGCTGCAATAGTCGAAGATCGGCTCATCTTTAATGTTTAGGATATCAGTCATCTCAAATGTTGCGCACTGCGAATCCCAAAGATTGTAAAAACGTAACGTTCGACGCGCTGAGCTTCTTCTTCCCGATGCAGCTAGATGAGCGAGTGTTATCGAGTTGTGACGTCACCGGCCTTGTAAAGAATGCGTTCTCTCTCTGCGTGCGCTCCGTTCCGTTCAGCACGATCATCTCACGCTCACGTTATCACTGTCGCCGTCGTACGTGTAATCTAACGGTGATATCTTCTCCTCGAAAATCGAGCAATCGTCCGTTCTGGTCGACGACGCGTACCGTTAGATCCGTAATGCTCCGTGCGATGATCGGCAGGTAAATGATCTGCGCCGTTCCGATATCTTATATCCTGGCGGCACGCTCGGTGAAAATTCGTGTATCGTGTGCACGCTTTTGCTGTTGCTGTACGCGCCCGCGGTCACGTTACACTCTACGCGGATAACGTTTACGTTCATTATGTTGATCGACATGTCTGATTCGATACGTTTCGACGAGAATCCCAGCAGCGATCCAATGCTGTTGGACCTGTCAAAATTTATTCTGTATGCATATCTAATCTCGCATCTCATCGTGTTGTAGTTTGCGCGGAGCGTAATCGGGTATTCTCCACCATCGTCATCGCTGTCGTTGTTGTTATTGTTGTCGTCACGCACTATGTCAACGGTTTCAAGCGCGTCGCGGTGTGAACGCAAAATCGCACGTTTCAAAAATTCATTTATGTCTCGTTCTTCGTACGAACCTTCGGGAATTGTAATTTCTGCGTCGTCTTTGGCGAAATAAAATTTGTTGTTCGATTCGTTCACGTTCGGTATTGTGTTATAAGTCTCAAAAATCGACAAACCGAGCTCGTAATCGCCGTCACTCAAATCTATGGCGGGAAAGTAGTTCGCCGCGAGGACGGTGCTCTTCCCGCTCAGCGTAATCGACATGACGGAAAAAGCGTTCGACCAGTACTGAGATTTCACAGTACTTCGTCGAGCTTTTTAAATTCGCGCGCATCGCCCGTTTGTAGAAACCGCAAGCACATCTGTCCGCAGAAGCTCTGATCGTACGTCAGATACGACGTGCAATTGTACTCTATCGTCGTAGCACCGTTCCCGAAATATCGCACCAGTTCCTTGGGCGGTCGAAG
>NW_017298153.1:25082-25883 GCF_001594075.2 Trachymyrmex cornetzi
GCGTGAGTGATCCGCCATATTAAAAGTGTATGAAGTAATGAAGAGTACGATACGAGGTTATCAATGTGACTGGTTATCAATGTGTCTGGTTATCAATGTGACTGGTTATCAATGTGACTGGTTATCAATGTGACTATTTTATATGTTCAAACACATCACACATGCACACACCCATATATCGACACAATACATATATTGATATACATGTACTTGTATATAATTTTTCTAATAAAGTGTGGTTTAAGAATGAAACAATATGTTATAATTTTTTTTAGGTAATAATCGCAAAAAAATGTGTAAATATTTAATATATAAAGATTATAAAGCATGTATATTCCGTATGTACAGACGTTAATCTCACTCACACAGTCGCTCTCTCACTCACTCACTCGCTTACACACTAGAAAGGTTAGTTCCGTCCGTGAGCCCTGTCACTCAGTGAGGGCGCTGCAAACCGTGGTACATCGAGAACAATAGGAGTTTGTAACCCCTGGCGTGAACTGAGGTGCAAACGAAGCATAAGGCTCGGGCTCGGAGGGGTCCGCAGCGAGATTCGCGGAATCATTTTGCGTGAAGAAGCTCAAAAGCGGGGCCGCAGGCGGCCCTAAGAGGCTGATAACAAGGTTAATCAATACACTGCTAAGACCTTGTTTAAACCATGAGGACATTAAGTTTTTTAAAATGGAAATTAGAGTGTCAACCGTAGGCGAGTACCTTGTCCGCCGCGTGTCTATCGGTGCTCTGAGAATACGCAATGTCGTGATCTCGGCACGCCGCGTCCAGTGGATTTATGCCCGCGTC
>NW_017298153.1:26530-26907 GCF_001594075.2 Trachymyrmex cornetzi
CTGACGATACGCGTCACAGTTTGTGACGCGAAATCGCGAATGATGGGAGGCTGCGCGGAGAGGCGCAAGCACGGCGAAATGCTGCCAAGCACTATACGCGCGATCATTTGCGGCCCGTCGAATTGCGGTAAAACCAACGTTCTCGTAAGCTTGCTCGAGAGCCCGAACGGCGTACATTTCGAGAACATATACGTCTACTCGAAATCGCTGCAGCAGCCAAAATATCGATATCTCGAAGATTTATTTACGTCTATTGACGAAATCGGCTACTTTACGTTTTCCAATAATAGCGACGTCGTTCCGCCGAGCGAGGCGCGTCTAAATTCTATTTTTATCTTTGATGACGTGGCATGCGACAAGCAGGATGCTGTGAGAGA
>NW_017298153.1:27199-28891 GCF_001594075.2 Trachymyrmex cornetzi
ACGACGAATTTTGCGCGTTGTGCCGCAACTGCTGGCAACAAAAATGTGGATTCGTAGTGATAGACAAAGACAGTGCGCTTAAAGACGGGAGAAACAGAAAAGGATTTAACGAGTTCGCGATACCGTAACATGATCAGTCGTTGTCGATACTTCATCAGAGACAAACATGACAGATTTGCGCGAGCGTGAAAAAATCGCGGGATCGAGAAGACGAGCGAGTCGATCCGCAAGAAACATCGCGCTCTGGAAACCGGTAGAATCGAGGAGGACATCGCGTTGGATAGACATTTTAAACCTCTTATCGAGCTGCTTCGACTTTTCGTCGACAACCCCGGCAAGCGCGCGACAAAGAGAGAGTTGCGCGACGAAGATTCAGCCCTCAAGCGCGTGAAGGAGGAGAAGGAGAAGGAGAAGGAGGGAGAGGAAGCGAGCGAGACGTTCGAGCGTTTCGCGACCCCGCGTAAATTCGATGATCGATTCAACCGATAACCTCCACCCCGCGTACGGCGATCGTACCGACGATAGAATCGTTGGAGAACGTTTTCGAAAAGGTTCAAAATCAGCTGCAAACGTCGGAAGGTCGAGAGGCGTTACGAGCCAACTTGGGTCCGCTGGGTCAAAAGTATGTCGAGGCTGTCCTGCGAGGAGCGCAAGATAAAGAGAGCGGTATAGATCATATGTACGGCGTTTACCTACACAAGGATGGATTGATGTTTGGTAATAAACGCTTCGACGTGGATGACGCGGACAATATAATTATCGACGGTGTACGATACGGCGGTACACCCGGTCTTTACGAGTTGATTTCCAAGAGAATTCACGACGATCTCCTCTACACGGAAGACGATATGAACAACTACAAGAGCATGCTGCTGGCAACAAATGCGCACAAACACAAGCATCATTCGCAGGGCCGATTATTGAGTAACAGGGGATACAAGTACAAACACATAATAGCGCCGCTGATGTCGATGACACCCAAGAAACAGAGTAAGAAATCTGGAAAGGGATTACCTCGCGCAATGACGCTAAATGACAACGCGATCGATTACGTGCATAGGGACGATCCCAACGAGCTGGTGGATCGTCTACGATTGCTCGACGCTTCGCACCGAGCGGGCAACAACGCTCACGACAACAAGATGCTGTCTATCATCGAGGAACTTCGTGAAGCCGGTCTTATTACAAATTAAATCGTGTATCGACGAAACGAGTCAGTCGAGTGGCGTCAACGAGAAATAATACTTTTCTTTTTTCATTTTCTTGCCTGTATATTACGCGTCGAATCATGAGAAAGAGGAAAGTTGACGCCGAGAGACGTCGGCTCGTCGAGGAATTGCACGCTCCGGCGAGAAGAAATTTTCCGCGAAGGCGTGTCATAGTCCAGGGATACGACGATCTGTGGCAGGCTGATATCGTCGAGATGCGCCCGTACTCGAGCTTCAACAGAGGCCACCACTACATACTCACCGTCATCGATGTGTTGAGCAAACACGCGTGGGCCGTACCGCTCAAGAGCAAGGGTGGAAGCGAAACGGCTAACGCTCTCGCTGAGATAATTCGAGTGGGTGAAAGATGTCCGAAAAATTTACAAACGGATATGGGGAAGGAGTTTTACAACGCCGATGTGCAGAAGATCTTGAAAAAACGTTACGTTAATCACTATTCCACGTATTCGACGTTGAAAGCGTC
>NW_017298153.1:29100-29376 GCF_001594075.2 Trachymyrmex cornetzi
GGTCCGGTAAAATTCAAAGTTGGCGATTCGGTACGAGTGAGCAAGTACAAGACGGTTTTTGAGAAGGGTTACACGCCAAATTGGACCACCGAGGTGTTTACGATCGTTAAAGTGCAGCGTACCAATCCCGTAACCTATCTACTCGAGGACTATCGTGGAAAATCCATCGCTGGAGCGTTCTACGAGCACGAGTTGCATCGCGCTACTCATCCGGACGTGTATCTCGTGGAGAAAGTACTACGCAGGAAAGGAAACAGGGTGTACGTCAAGTGGCTG
>NW_017298153.1:30009-30212 GCF_001594075.2 Trachymyrmex cornetzi
TTGTATCGTCGTGCCGTCTCGCCCGTCACCCTTGGTAGGAAGACCGAAGAAGGATAGGACCGAGAGGAAGGAAGAGAAGAGCAGAGAGGAGGGCACAGATCTGGGTGCCCGGATGAGCAGGTTGTATTGTTTCATATTATTGCTTGTAACCGCTGTCGAAAATAAGGGGAACCATACTTTCACCATGCACCCCTTGCAAAGCA
>NW_017298153.1:31858-35428 GCF_001594075.2 Trachymyrmex cornetzi
TTTGGCCGAAAAACCGTCTGGCTGTCGTAAAATTCTGCTACCGAGGGAGAGAAGATACTTTTGGAGAGAAGGTACTTTGAGTACCGAGAATACGCGACGAAGTTGTGCCATTGCTCGCGAGTACGGTTACACTACATATAATACATATATTACAAAGATATCCGCCAATGCCTCCATCGTAACGTCTCTGTAGATTCAGGTACAACGTATCGTTTATCGTCGTATGGACTCAGAGCAATTTTCGATTTGAATATGGTGTATACCTCGTGTAACTTAGAGCGTATACACGATTGCTGGCGAGTCATTTCGATCTCTTCGTTCAAACATCGCGTGTAATCGTTGAACGTTATCGTTCGCGCTACGACGTTACTCTTTACACCTTTAACCTCTTTAGTGTCCACCGTCCACCATCACCGCGTACATCTTCGCTCTGAGTCCAACGAATTCGGTCATTAATGCACCGTTGTTCTTATCCTTCATCAGGCCGGGTACTTTTTTGTTCGCGAGAGGCATACCGTACGCGTTGTCCGCCGGATAATCGCTCGTGTCGAATCTAGCGATATCGCGTTTTATAGTCTCGTAAACGTCCTTGCATTCTATATGTATATAAGACTGTCCGTGTCCGTATACATGATCTTACATTTGTCTTGAAACATCGGTGACATGTACTCGTAGTGAAATTCGTACAAGGAGACTTTCGAAATGTCGAGTATACACCCACGTAAATCGGCTTGTCGAACTTCACTTCGAGTTTGCGCAGTTTGACGGCGATCAAATTTTCCGCAAAGACGCTGCGGCTGTGGAAATTCGATTTCGCGATCATTGCCTCCGCGCCGTATCGCCCGTCCCATTTTGTTAATAATTTTACGTCAATGTGATTTCGAACATTATCCATAGTTTTGCCGAATACCGCGTTGTTCATTAATTTATACAAATTTTTTTCGAAATCGTTTTTCGCGCGCGTTCTAAACTGCGTATTAAGTTCAATGTAATCGCGGAGCCAGGCGAATTGAGCGAGTTGTAATACCCGGTGGATCTTTGTTATGCGAAGACCGTGACGAGTACATTGCTGCAAGTTGCGGTAGTGGATGACGTAACGCTGCTTATCATACAGCGTCGCTAGAAGTTTATTCTCGCGCTTGCCGGGTGGCTTATCGCGCATCGGACAGAACGGTAGGTCAGTGTGTCGGTCGTGCAGACGCTGTGGATACTCGAGATTGACCTCGAGAATATAACCTGTGGACGAATCCGGAGCGATCGCGCTCACGTCAAAATTTGAGGCGTCTTCGACCCATCGAAATTCGGCGCACGGCAAAGATTGACACATCGCCCATCCGTATAGATTATTCACGTCGTAGTACATAAGGTACGACGACGATTTCGATGAGTCGTACGAACGCATGTACTTGTTATTAGCCTGCGCGTATCTGTCGGAACATTGACTGAGGCCACCGCGTATGCCACGCTCGATGAACATGACCATATCGATGTCGGTGAGCAACTCAAATCTTACTCGCGTATGTTTTAGCATTGCGTCCCACGTGAAACCTGGCAGTGTATAATAATGCGCGGGATCAAGACCGTAACTCGTGATATAACTATTGCGGAAAATGTCGGCTAATAACAATACATCGGTTTTCAAGTACAGATCGCTGTACTCGCCGAGCGTTCGAATGGAGAATCGCTGCCATACGTTCACGGCGTGAGCGTAATTGCTCTCGGATACTGTATCGCCCATCAATGAACTGAAAAATAATTCTCGCGATGATAATCGCGTGTCCTGCAATTTTTCAACGCAGTCAATGTACTCGTACGGAAAGGTACCTTTACGAGTCAGCAATTCAAACTCTTCGTCTGACAAAGTTGAAAATTCGGAACGTACAATTTTTAATTTATCTTTGTCGAGACACGACGCCAATTTATCGAGACTTGCATTTAGAAACTTATAGGAATCAATAAACCTTAATTTTACGCAATTTCTTTGAAAATTCTTTTCATTTTTGTCTTTGGTGCTATCGACATGTTTCGTTAACGAAATGTATTTTTCCTTCGTTATCGGAAGGAGATTTACATGTCCGTCGTACGCGGTAGCAATTTCTTTAATTATAAAATGCGCGTCATACCCCGACAAGTTATAAAATATAACTGGAATATTATATGAATTTTTATAATTAAGATTACAATTTGTATGTGCTGGACCGCGGTATCTACCGGTTAAGTGGCAATGATCGCGGACCCGCGTATCATCCGGCGCGAACGGCTTCTCACAAATATGACAACGCGTCGCGCTACGGTACGCCTCCCATTGTTGCTTGGATAACGTTTCCATGGGCACGTTGGCGGATATGATATCTTTTACGCGATGCGCCAAATCGTTGAGCTGTCGCGCGAGCCACGTGATGCAATCGTTATCGCGACGGAACTGATACGATAATAATGAATTGTCGTACGAGCAGTGCACGTAGTATCCTATACTAAACGCTTCATGCCGCTGATACGCGTACGATGTTGGCATGTCTACCTTGTCAGGCTCCGTTTTCTGCAAGACGCACTCCAAGTCGGCGTAGACGACGAACGGCACTCGTTCCTGGTTGCGGTGGTTGCTGAATTCGAGCCATCTATCGTTCTCGCTCGGCAGGCGGATGGCGCAGTCGTTCAATTTTTGGCAGTCGACATTGTGCGTCTGCAATCTTTGACTCGAGTCAAAATAGTGAAGACACCGGTAAATAGAGAAATTATTTTTTACATATTGTTTTTTTTTTATTTTTTTCTTATTATGTTTACTTTTCTTATTATACTTATCGATCGCAGAAGTATTTCTTGTTTTTTTTCTTGGTAAATTGCGATCTCACGAAGCGCGACAGGTTCTTTATCCATGCAAAGTGGGTTACAACATTGTTGTATGGATCTTGCAGGTACAGGAGATTGACGTGCTTCTCCTTCTTGTCACCGATGAGGCGTAGAGGAAGGATCTGTTCATTTTCAATGCCGTACACGTTGATTGACACTGCATTCAAATGTTCGAATTTCGGAATGTCTTTTAAAGTCATCGGAAACTCAATGTTTGTGAGATTCAATACTGTTGTATAACGTGGATACGACGATTTTCTATCCACGTTACTTTTAGCCAGATATAGAGCGGCGACCACCGACCACGCGAAGCACGCATTGTCCATGGATTTCACATTGACCACCGCTTTCTTCAGCATAATTGTTCGCGGCACCTCGAAGTGACATCCCGCGCTCATGGAATTTAGTTTGTTCACGTTAACAGTCAAATTGAGGATTCGCGACAGCGCCCACCCACTGTCGCGTTCCTGGAACTCTTCGAACGATGTCAAGATAGGCTCAACAACGTTTCGTTCGTACCACTCGCGTATATTGGTGCATCTATATATCTCGCTGTTCTTTGTAATTATACTCTTGTTAGCACGTTTATCCTTCGCGAAGTCGCCGTTGAACGCTGTATTCACTTTTACACTGCCGTGTCTTTCTACAACGTCTCGCACTCGCTCTAGCACTATATTGCCAGCGTCTTCCAAAAACTGTCGCGGCTCGATGTGATTAGAG
>NW_017298153.1:35678-39777 GCF_001594075.2 Trachymyrmex cornetzi
GCAGCCACGCGAAACACTCCGCCAGAGTGGCGATCTGGTCGCACTGCTCCAGCAGTTCGCGTTCCACTCGCTCGCGATTTTCCATGTTTTTTATCAAAGTCTTTAGATCACGTCACACTCTTCCACGGAGCATTTGCACGTGACTCGTTCACACACGTTGCACCGCCGCTCTATATCTATAATTGCATAGCACCTTCGCGCCATGTGATATTTTTTTAATGCGGAACGGCATGGATCACACTGAAAGCATTCATCATCACACATGTCATGAAAATATTTTTCTTTTAAAGCAGGATCTCCCATCCAGTAGTAGGTCTCGTGGTAGCAATTTAGCATACTTACATCACCGCCTATCGACAGATTGGCTATTTTTTCACCACCCGCGGGAATCGTAATGTTCCTGTAGCAGTAATAAACAGTCTCCATCGCGATTTTTGATACACAAAAAAAGTCATTGTCTGTTAAACTGTGAGTTTTATATCTATTTTCAAAGTCATAATTCTTACAATATTTGTTGAATAACCGCGTGTACACTTTCTGTCGCGCGAATAAGGGCCAGGAACAAACGGGTTGTAGGCAAATTTTTGCCTGTCCCATGACACACTGACCGCATATTCCTAACTCTCGATCACGTAGAAATTGCACTGGTGATATTCGCACACTTGTGTCTCTCTCTCTGTCGCGATTTTTCCTAGAACGCGTATCGCATCTTTTCTAGTATCTTGTACAGCCATGTTTCGTACCATGTCTCACTCACAATATTGTTCACAATACTGTTCACAATAGTGTTTTTAATTTGTACACTGTGGACACTTGTTGCACGGAAATATAGTGTACAGTGCCATTCGGCAATTCGTGCAAGATCGACCATTTAATGCATCAATATAATTGATATTATGCTTCTTTATATAATGCATTCCCACAGTGTCGATGTCAGCCAAAAGAACCATGCATGCTGCACATACGGTTAAAGGACCGCCCGTTGTGTAGTAGGACTGAATCATGCAGTGTTTGGTACGACCCACAGTGCGGCTAAATGCGCTTTCTTTGGACAAAAATAGAAACTCATATATAAATAGCTAAATAAGTGTGTTTTCAATATAAAAAGAATTCACATTAATCTTCGACATCATTAACAAATAATTATAAATAGTTATGTTAGTATTACTGTATCTTAATTATCTACACTGAAAAAATATTTTGCTGCTCCAGCTAGAATTATCGTTGTTTTTTGTATCTGATAGAAAATTTGTATCATATACAAAGAATTTCTAGCACAAATCTAAATTCTATCTCTGTCATCTATGTAATTAGATGCAATACATATCCAATATTGCAGTACTTGCTAGAAATTTATCTATTTTAGCTAATTTTTCGTACTTAGATCATTTTCGCTATAACTGCAAGATCACTTTTTTGAGTGTAATAAGACACAAAACTTAATATTGCATTATAGAAAAAACATGTATTTGAGAAAAAAATTTTAATATCATGATAAAATATTTAACAATAAGAATCTTAGTTTAAACCATAACATGTGTGAGAACACAATCAATACTAGAAATTACAAATATTTTACATTTATGTATAATTAATATAATAATAATAATTATTATTATTCGCTGTCTTCCGATTCCGTATCGCTCAAGTCTAAATTATGTGATATGCCTAACTCATTTGATATGCTTCTTGGTTGATCTATATTTAACAAATATTCCTGAATATCAGAAATATCTCTAGATATTTTGGAAGTGCTTTTTCTATTATTTGAAATTATAGGATCTGAGGAAAGTATAAGCGCATTAATGAGATCCCTATTTGTAGCCTCTCTACTTATCTTACGAGTATGATGCAATCTATATTTTCTGATTTCCTTATGTCTGGCTTCTAAAGCTTCCTCAAAAAGTAATCCTATTGATAAGTCAAAACTATCTATTATATCACATCCGTGTACTAACACTTTGTGCACACAGTAGTGTGCACAAAGTATGGCATATAGTACCAATTGGTACAAATAAAGCCAAATACAATTCTCGAGTATCTTGCAAAAGTGTTTTAAATTTAATTGTATCTATTTTCCTACCACTAGATATTACTCTTAAAATTAAATAAAACATATCTATTAAATTTTTATCGATGCCAGTAATTTGAGAACTAATTTCAGAGTTAATGAAAAACCTCCCTGCAGTGTTGCCGTCATTGCTGGAACCGTATCCTGGTTTTTATCTACAATGAGATCTAACCGAGATTTAAAATTTTCTTGCACTTGCTTTTTCGTATGCTCAAATATTTGTTTATGCTCGTCACCTCTTACTTGCCATTTCTTAAATGGAATTCTATAAGAAATGTGCAGAAGACATTCAAAAAATCTTATCAAGCAATGTAGCGTAGATAAGCCAAAACGATAATTATTAGTATTTGGAAGTTTTTCAGTAACTTTTATTGAGTTCATTTCTTTTGTAGTTGCTCCACATACATAACATTTAGAAGACGCATTAGTATTAGATAAAATATTACTAACAATACCATCTAACATAGTAAAATGTAATTGAAAATTAATTTGCACATTATTATCACCCGAATTAATTACGTAAGGGGAAAGATTTTCAATTTTGGAAATTATGAGAGATTCTTGTTTCCTCACTAATTTCTCATTTTCTTTCATAAATATAAATTTAATTGGGCGGCAAAAAAATGTAGATGAAGGGCGAAAATTTACCTATAACTCTCTGTTACTTCTGATATCTACTAATTTAAGTGGTACGAAAGCAATTAAAAACATAAATTCATCTGTATAATGAGATGAACTTTCAGTAAATTTCTGTTTATAAATACTGTGTCCCGAGATACCATCGAATCCCCATTTACATATAAGCTTTACGTTGGTAGTGTCCTCAATATCTACCATTTTTAAAATACTATCGGTAGTTATATTGAGAAGATCTTGCAAGCCTATCTCAGCAGACAGTTCTGTCACAGATATTGATGAAGGCAAAAATGATCTTTTCATCTGTCTAAGAATCTTTACAGAGGGAAAACAGTTTTTATGTAAAGCATTAATAAAACTTCTAAGAGTAAGATATTTTCTTTCCGAAAGGCCTAAATCTAAACATAATGCAATTAAATCTTGTGGAGATAAATTATGATGTGTCTGATTTGAAGTATTGGAAGTTCCTTGCGATAATGCGGCAGCCAAACGAAGTTCGTCAGATGATCTTGAAATGATTAAATCTTGAACACATCTCCTTTTCGTTTTTGATGAAGTTTCTTCAAATGATACCTGTGGTCTACCACGTCTACCTCCTGGTTGTTGTAATCCACTTGGAATTGATGTTTCTTCGAGTAAAATGTCAGAAAGTTGAATTTCTTTATTTAGCCACTCATGATGTCTTTGCAACAGATAATTTTTGTTACGTGAACAATCTTTCCACTTTTTACCTATTGCTAGGCAATAAAATTCACTTATTTTCTTGATTTTCTCATAAACTGAGTCGGTACACACAGCAATATTTAAAAGTGACTGAATTTTCATTAAAACATTTATTGATTTTTCTGATTTCTGACTGGAAATCCATGTTTCTAATAAATCTAAATTTTTCATATTAATAATGAGACTACTAGGACCCGGACGTTCGCGGTTCGTGCTCACTTCCATGTCGCGCGTGGAGAATCGTCGCGTGGGAGTTGTGTGTTGACGATCGTCATGAAATTAGTTGACGATCGCTGCCGTCGATATATACCAGATGTGGAGCAACTTCAAAAAGAGATGAATTCAATAAGAGTTACTGAAAAATTTCCAACTACTGATAATTATCGTTTTGGCATATCCACGCTGCATTGCTAGATAAGATTTTTTTAATGTCTTCCGCATATTTGTTATAGACTTTCATTTAAGAAATAGCAAATAAGAGGCATACCACATGACTTACACTTGAGCGATACGGAATCGGAAGACAGTGAATAATAATAATTACTATTAGAGGAAAGTCGCCGATACTGACATAGATCTCCTAAAGTGACACTCCCTTATTTCTCAGAAACTAACTATTGCACTTTATTAATACTAATAAAATCATGATCTGTTTAGCTAATTAAAGAA
>NW_017298153.1:39828-41079 GCF_001594075.2 Trachymyrmex cornetzi
ACTAAAAGCCAATTTTATGAATCCGAGAAGAAAATTCTTACGGTGTTCTTTTGCAAATTGCGTAATTAAAATAATAGTGACTGTATTATTGATAATATTATATCATTTTAAATGTTTATAATATCATAAATTAGTTTTCTTTACAGGATAGGATATATCTTTATTTATATAGAATAGGAATGTTGGTATTATTGCCTACTATGTCAGTTTTAAAAAAATCAGTTTTGGAGCCCATTTTGTCAGACGCTCATTTTTGCATAACTTACGAAAAACTTAATTATTGCAAAATTGCAAACAGTATTATAAAAATTGCTCATACTATCTGACAGAAGATACTTTTTACTTTGTATTTATGTTTTTGAAGTTGTATTTTTACCTTTTGTTTAAGAAATATTGTCTAAAAATAAAGTGGTATGTCGGTATCGGTGACTTTCCTCTATAATATTAATTACATAAATGTAAAATATTTCTAATTTCTAGTATTGATTGTGTTCTCACACATATTACGGTTTAAAACAAGATTCTTATTGTTTAAAATATTTTTATCAGATATTAAAATTTTGTTCTCAAACGTGTTTTGTCTATAATGTAATATTAAGTTTTGTGTCTTATTAGATAATTAAGATACAATGATATCAACATAATTACTTGTTAATAATTAATGTGAATTCTTAATCGTCAATTAATTTCATGACGATCGTCAACACACAACTTTCACGAAGCGATTCTTCGCGCGCGACACGGAAATAAGCACGAACATCCAGACGTTAAATACCACACGCTGAAAAAAATCTTAGAAATTAGTGTAGCAGATCGTAGCAGGAAAACTGCTTGGATTCTGAAAATATGATGAGCAACGAATCGCATACAATCAAAAGTACAGAATATTTTGTGTCTTACCTAGTTAAAAGTATATTTAAAGTTAATAAAAGTAAATAAGTGCTTATTTTTTTACGGCCATTTTGAAAAACAAAATAATGTACATATTAGCACATATTAATAAATCATTAATTAAAAACAAAACGTATATATTTTTGTGAATGCTTTTTACAATAAATATTTAAGTTAACAATTTCGAATTTATTTTATATGCAACATTTCATTGGAGTTATGAGTCATTACTAGATATTGTGAACAAAAATAAATTAGTTTTAATTAAAATATAGTTCATGGTCGTTAATTTAACTTCATTAATGTAATCAATACCAATCATGATTTTTTTGAATTTTGTCCAGTGTCGCCGCACTGTGC
>NW_017298153.1:41491-42657 GCF_001594075.2 Trachymyrmex cornetzi
CCCGCCTCCGTCGGACGTTCCCGACAGTCGAAGTCGTGCCGTATAGCAACGCTAACGCAGAAAGCGGATCCATCGGGGCGACGTATCGCTCCTCGCGTTGCGACGCGTCGCGCGAACATCGCGACGCACGTGCTAGCGGTGTAAGCCCGCGTTCCGCGCACCCCGCGTCACCGAGCGATTCACGCGACCACGTTCGCACTGCGAATCGTGCCCGCCGCACACACACACATACGCGCTACACAACACACCGCACACTCGCACCGACACGCATTGTATACACGCACATACACACCGCCGTCAGCAAACACACCAGCCGCGACAAATTGTATCAACACACACACACGCACACACACACACACACACGCGCGCGCGCGCGCGCGCGCGCACACACACTCTCTCTCTCTCTCTCACTCTCTCTCTCTCTCTGTACTCCATACAGAATATATTCACATCTTACCACGAAATCCATATCTATTACATTATTACCGCCTTGCATCTCTCTCCTCCTTGCCGAACCTCTTTGCGACCCTGGCCGCAGCCCGTGACCGACGAGCTACGTCCGCGCAAAGTGAGGTTGTTTCAAGTCATTACTAGATATTGTGAACAAAAATAAATTAGTTTTAATTAAAATATAGTGGTCGTTAATTTAACTTCATTAATGTAATCAATACCAATCATAATTTTTTTGAATTTTGTCCAGTGTCGCCGCACTGTGCGACCGTTCAGTGCACGGATTTCGGCAGATGGTATAAATGTTTCTTCAAGATCCGTTTCGTATTCGCTCGCATCACTGGCAAAACCGGCGTCGTCGGATAACACGGATTCTTCGTCGGATGAATCTTCATTTAGTACGTTCGCAAAATCTACTTCCATTTCATCAATAACTTCGAACACGTCGTCTCTGATATTCGCGAATTGTTCCTCATCCACGTTTCTAATAAACTCGGCTATGTCCTCAATGTTTCCGATATTTTCAAACACTACATCGTCCACGTCCACGTCCTCATCAACATTCACAAGATAATCTACCATACTTTTTGCATTGCACTTAACGATTAATTCGGTAATCAGGGCACCAACTGAGGTACCGCGCGCTGATGACCCATTATATATTCCATTTGAAACTTCTTTGTCCCTTTGTCTACCCTCTATTGGGTCGCAGCATC
>NW_017298153.1:44876-48867 GCF_001594075.2 Trachymyrmex cornetzi
CGAACTATGTCCACTTTCTTCGGGGTCTTCTATTCGTTTCTGACAAAGCTTCAAACGCTCTGGTCCAAATACGCCGGTGAAAGGTCGCTGGGTTATTTGAAACCCTTCTATATCTTTAATTACGTACCTATCATGGTCCAGGACTGAATTTACAATGTAAGGCCCTTTATTTTATACTTTTTTATACTTAGGAGCTAGTTTTTGATTAACGCCGGGAGTCGTTATAACATTCTTAATCATTACATGATCGCCGACATTATACACTGTGGGTTTCTTATGCTTCGCATCATATACCTGCTTGTTATAATCTTGTAACGCACGCGTTTTTACAATAGCTTTTCCTCGAAGCTCGCTTCGGTCTTTGTCTAAGTCTTGAATAGTATGAA
Source organism: Trachymyrmex cornetzi (assembly GCF_001594075.2). Taxonomy (NCBI): domain Eukaryota; kingdom Metazoa; phylum Arthropoda; class Insecta; order Hymenoptera; family Formicidae; genus Trachymyrmex; species Trachymyrmex cornetzi. The sequence goes on from NW_017298153.1 coordinate 45,263, forward strand.
AGTACTCTCTAAGGTTATCATCTGCGAAACCGTATTGATCGCTATCAAACATAATAGACTAGGTGTTGTGCCTATTGTCTTATGCAGCGTATTATTTAACGAGAACTGGCTCTTAGCCACGAAATCAGTCCATTTTCCCTCTGATGATAGTTTTGAAAGGATAGAACGCAGGAAACGATTAACTCGTTCTACTTGTCCATTACTCTGAGGGCAAGCGGTTGCTACTTTAACATGTTGAACATTTAACGGCTTCAAATAGTTGACAAATTCGTCGGAGACTAAAGAACTACCGCGATCAGAAACAATTCGCTTACACACTCCAAAATGACGGAAATATTCTTTCAGACAGGCGATTACCTCTTTTGTTGCCGTTGATTTTACTGGGTATATTACCACGTACTTTGTAAAGGCATCACAATTACGATAAAGATGTGTTTATACCCGTGTCCCATTTTTTCGAGGGGACCATAATGATCAATATGTAGCGTTTCAAATGGTCTAGTACCTTTATCGTATATGTGAAGTTTGCCTTCGGTCTTACCCGTGGGCACGGAGTATACTAAACACCTAATGCAATTCAAGATATACTCTTTTACACGGGCACGCATTTTGGGAAACCAGTAAGTCTTCCTAATTAGGTCAATCGTTTTTTTCCGGCCCGACGTGGCCTACCTCGTCGTGACATGTGCGTATTACTTCCTGAGTCATTGCATCAGGGACATAGAATAGAATCTCATTATCGTGCTTCCTAAACACAATTCCATTGCGCAGCTCAAATCTACTACATTCGCTAATCTCCAATTCCTTTTGAATCTTTCTAATAACAGGGTCTTGTATTTGCCTATACACTAATACTTCATCAAATGAAAGCGGCTCTATTACTAAAATGTTACGACTTAACGCATCTACATGTCGCATGTGATCACATGTACGGTGTTCGATCGTGTAGTTATAATTTTGTAACATCATGCACCATCTACTAATGCGCGGATTTATGTCTTTTTTCCGCAAAGCTAATTGTACTGCACTCGGTTATCACTACGAAGGATATTCCCTGAAGATAGACTCGAAATCTTTCAAGGGCGTAAACGATGGCCAGCGTTTCAAGCTCATAGCTATGATAACGACTTTCGGTGGCCGTAGTTCGTCGACTATAATACATAATAGGGTGCATGTGACCGTCTTGTTGGCGTTGTAGTAACACAGCACCATAACCATGAGAGCTGGCATCGGTATGCAATTCAGTATACGCTCTAGGATTATTCAAAGCTAGCACGGGATGATTAGACAACTTTTCTCGTAACGTTTCAAACGCATGTAACTCGCTCTCGCCAAATATAAAAGGTACATTCTTCCTAGTGAGATCATGCAAAGGTTTCGCAATTCGTGCGTAATTTACGATGAATTTACGAAAATAGCTAGTTAAACCTAAGAAGCCTTGCAATTGTCCTACGGTTTTAGGATGCGGAAACTTCTGGATAGCCTTTACTTTCGACTCGTTCAGCGTAATACCGTTCTTAGAGATATTGTAACCAAGATACTCTATTTCGCGTTTTAAAAATCGGCATTTACTGAAATTCAATTCCAAATTGTACCGAGTTAGCAAATGCAAAACTTCTTCGAAGATTGTTACATTTTCTTCAATCGTAGCTGTCGCAATCATAATATCGTCAAGGTATATCTGTATTTTCCTTGCATCTAATAATGGCTTAAGTACCATATTAATACACCGCTGGAATGCAGCAGGGGCATTGGCCAAATCGAAAGGTAGTCTCAAGTATTCGTACTGGCCGTCTGGCGTAACAAATGAAGTGAACTTCACCGAACTTTCATCTACTTGAATATGATGGAATCCATCTTTTAAGTCAAGACTTGTAAAGTACTACTTATCGGCTAGTTGGTCAATTAAATCTTCCATCAACGGAAGAGGATATCTATTTTTAACCGTAATTTTGTTAAGAGCTCTATAGTCAATGCACATTCGGTACCTTCCATCCTTTTTTTTGACGAGCACGATCGGACTACAGAAATTAGAGTTACTGGGTCTTATGATTTCCCTCTGCAGCAATCCATTGATGATATTCCTCACTTCCTCTCGCTCGTGCCATGAAAGACGTCTAGGTGTAAAATAAAATGACTTATTCTCGTCAGTTAACTGTATCTCAAACTTATAAGGGAGTTCCTCGATTTTTCCTGTAGAACAGAGGTGAGTGTTTAGTAAACTTAGCAATCTCTCTTTAACGTCATGGGGCAATGATACATCTAAATTATCAGAAACAGCGCTCAACGGACTCGCTTGCTCAATAGCTTCAATATTTAATATATCTTCCATAATATAATTGTGTGCTATACGCAAAGATTTATCTAATGTAACTGATATGCCGGGCATGCGTATAAATTCACGACCTAACAAAGCGTCATATGTCGTAGTTGAATCCGGAACGATAGCAAATTCTATAGAAAGGATATGATCAGGCAGCAAATGTAATCGGATTTTGGCCGTAATTGTCCCTATAATACATAAAGGTGATTTATTTATGCCTCCATAATTAGCAACGGATTCATTTTGAGTTAGCTTTTCATCGTTAAAATAATTTAAGTATGCGTTTTCGCTCATAATGTTTATTGCGCAACCGGAATCTACTAATGCTTCTAACAATAAGTAATATTCACTTTCGGAGCTTCTAGTAAATAACACGCAATACTCCCTGGTGGGGTTGGTTAGTGGTTTCCTATGATGTTCTACCGCAGACTTTTCCACGAGTGCCATTGTGTTACTCGCGCCACTCGCACTGTTATCTTCTTTGCTTCTTTGCTTCGATTCTTTTTTCGTCGGACAGTTCTTAAGTCGGTGATCCATCTTCCCGCAATTAAAGCAAGAACCTTTTTCTCGTTTTGGCTTAGGGCATGAAGCAGAAAGGTGCCCTTCCTGATTGCAGTTATAGCATTTTGCCGATGCACTTTGTCGGTCCGAGGTTTCCTTGCGATCAGTTCCAAGCTTCGATTTCGTAGAGGAAAGGATATTCTTCTTACCATCAGTTTGCAATGTAATGTTTTCGAAAGCTTCGAGTAGTAAGTTGAGTGACTTGAATCGCTGCATTCGTGCGTGATCCCGCAGTCGCATATTCGGAATACCCTCTATGACGTATTCAACAAGTTCTTCTTCCTCAAGGGACAGTCGATTTCCAAGGACGATCTTATCATGGTGATATTCACGGTATGCTTCGTCGACTTTCCACTTTCTCTCTTCGAATTTACGTCTTAGTGCAAATCTGCCAGGCCGATGTTCAAACATCTTTCTCATTTCATCAAGTAGGCTTTCGGCATCCAACTCGATGAATTCTGCTTTAGAATGTAACCAAATTGCCGCTTTACCCTTTACTTTGGCGCCGATCAGCAGCTTCGTTGAGTTGTCATCGAGATCATACGTAACTCGCAGCTTCCTAACCTCTCTTTCCCATACTAGGAAAGTATCTTCCGTTCCGTGAAACTCGGCCAAATAATCACCGATCGACTTTAACGTGATATTCGACGTCCTAACGACGTTTCCAGATGTTTCTGAACGAGGGGTCTGTCTTAGTATCTCGTTCTCTCTCCTTGCAAGC
>NW_017298153.1:52177-53530 GCF_001594075.2 Trachymyrmex cornetzi
GGATTAGTGCGGGGTCCTTTACATATGTAGCAATGGAAATGAAACCAATTTATGTTTGTAAGGTAACACTACAAGTTTTCTTTTAATGACGTCAATATTCCATACTTCAAGTAAATTATTCTCTTTTTCTATATACTGAATATCAAATAAAGATGACAAACATGGTTTTGAATAAAAGCTATCTCGCTTGCTATATCTGTGTCCTATTAACCATACGGAGTTTTTACAAGAAGCGATATTCTTAACTTCAATAATTAAATTATTTTTTAATTCTACAAATCTATCGCTTAATTTTGAAATATCTAAGCAATAATGATTTGTCTGTGCTTGCATGTATTGTGGAGATGTACAGTCATTTATTAAAGGTCCATTGAAATGTTCTTTTCGTAATTTCACAGAATCATTGCTTATAATATTAGTACATTCAGTAATATTGCTTTCCTCAATCACGCAACGTATAACTTGTTGTAAAGGCTGAGCAGATTTACGAACTTTTTTTTTAAATATTGCGTATAATTTTCAAAAGGAAAGGCACTTTCACTTGATAACCAAAGTTATCAAGCGAATCATATAATGTTACACACTTACTTAAATGCAAAAAGTTGTGTATATTATGTGATACAAAATCAGAACCGTAAATTTTAATGGTTTGGCAAACAAAATGTTTCATCAAATTTTGAGCATACGATACATAATTTTCTAATTTAGAGTAATATTGACTTATCATTATGGAACTTGCAAGGCTTAACGTAATAAAATGGTTATAGATTTTAGACGGTAGCACATCTTTTAAAACTATAAGACCAGTATATAGCATAAACAATCTGAATTCTGTAGCTTTATATCTTTTACATTCAAGTACAGAACGTGTTTTTCTAGAAAACTCCCATTGACATTTATGTTATACTATTATGTACTGTTATTATAATTGTACACGTCATGTATGTTTTTTACGTTTATATAAGTATTACTATTATGTTTTATGTAGTACCATTTATTATGCATTATTATTTTCAATTCATATATTAACCATTTTCTTATGTACTATATTAGTTTTACGTTTATATAAGTATTACTATTATGTTTTATGTTGCACCATTTATTATGTATTACTATTTTTCATTTCATATATCGTACATTTATATACGTATTTTATATCTGTATACTCCAAGACAAAGATGGAAGGGATGATAAAAAATAATTTACACGTTTATATCCTTATGTAGATATATATTTTTTATATGTAGAATAAAAAAAACATGATCAAAATTGTATCAAATCACATTGTTTTTATGTATCCATGAATTGTGCGATCCATCGAATCCCAGCCACTTGACGTACACCTTGTCTCCC
>NW_017298153.1:53901-54529 GCF_001594075.2 Trachymyrmex cornetzi
TCGTCGGCCCACTTGTAATTGCCGTTGAGCGTAAACATCTTCCAAATATCGTTCTCGAGCGTGCAATTAAACCGCTCGACCACTGACGCTTTTAACGTCGAACGTGGAATAGTGATTAACGTCATGTTTTTTCAAGATTTTCTGCACATTGGCGTTGTAAAATTCCTTCCCCATATCCGTTTGTAAATTTTTCGGACATCTTCCACTCGCTCGAACGATCTCACCGATAGCGCGAGACGGCACGTCAGCCGTCTCGCTTCCACCCTTGCTCTTGAGTGGCACGGCTCACGCGTACTTGCTCAACATATCGATGACGGTGAGTATGTAGTGGTGACCTCTGTTGAGGCTCGAGTACGGACGCATCTTAACTATATCAGCCTGCCACAGATCGTCGTATCCCCGGACTATGACGCGCCTTCGCGGAAAATTTCTTCTTGCAGGAGCGTGCAATTCCTCAACGAGTCGACGTCCCTCGAAGCTAACTTTTTTATTTTCATCGGATCTCTTTTTCATGATTCGACGCGTAATACACAAGAAAATAATGTATTTTTTCTCGCTGTTGTTCACTCGACTGCCTCGTTTCATTGATACACGATTTAATTTATAATAAGACCGGCTTCGCGGAGGT
>NW_017298153.1:54581-54888 GCF_001594075.2 Trachymyrmex cornetzi
GAAGCGTCGAGCAATCGTAGACGATCCACCAGCTCGTTGGGATCGTCCCAGTGTACGTAATCAATCGCGTTGTCGTTTAGCGTCATTGCGTGAGGTAATTTTTTTCTAGATTTCTTACTCTGTTTCTTGGGTGTGACCAGCATCAACAGCGCGATTATGTATTTATACTTGTATCCCCTGTTGCTCAATAATCGACCTTGCGAATGATGCTTGTGTTTGTGCGCGCTCGTCATCAACAGCATGCTCTTGTACTTGTGCATATCGTCTTCCGTGTAGAGGGCATCGTCGGGCATTCTCTTGAAAATCA
>NW_017298153.1:55744-59329 GCF_001594075.2 Trachymyrmex cornetzi
GGATTTGGACGCGCCTCGCTCGGTGGAACGACGTCGCTGTTGTTGGAGAACGTAAAGTAGCTGATTTCGTCGATAGATGTAAACGTACACGTTCTCTACGTACGCTGTTCGGACTCTCAAGTAAGCTTATGAGAACGTTGGTTTTAACGCAATTCGACGGGCCGCAAATGATCGCGCGTATAGTATTCGGCAGCATTTCGCCGTGCTTGGGCTTCTCCACGCCGCTTCCGATTATTCGCGATATTGCGTCGCAGTTCGTGACGCGTATCGTCAACGGTTGCAATACGAATTTCATGCTCGTACTACGGGCTGTGCGCTCTCGACCGCCTATTTAAAGGCGCGCGAATCCGCGCAGTAATAAAATATATCTCGCGCTTCATCATCCTTCCGACATTCTGGATTTGAGCGCTGAGCAGTTGCGGTATATATCGAAGGTCGTACTGTTACGAGTGTACTACATCGACTACGTATGGAACAAGCTTCCGGGACACTTAAAGGTGGATTCACAGGTTCGAACATATCGTTGCTGCGACGACCATTACAATCAACCGTGGCAGCGAACGCACATCGACGGTCCGGCACCGAAGATAAAGGACTTTAGCGAATGTTAGCGTCGGGCGGCAGTCTGTTGAATCGAGCGATAAACGCGCTTCCTTTCGAGTTACATATCCCGGGCTACCAGTTGTGCGGTCCGGGTACTCGGCTGACGAAGCGATTAGCCAGAGGTGATACGGGTATAAATCCGCTGGACGCGGCGTGCCGAGAACACGACATTGCGTATTCTCGGAGTAACGATCTCACCGATGGACACGCGGCGGACAAAGTACTCGCCGATAAAGTGCTAGAACTCGTCATCGCGAGGAATTCGGCTCTGAGCGAGAGAGCTTCCGCTGCTGCCGTATGGGCAGCGATGAAAACCAAAACCAAGATCGGCATGGGCATGAAACCGAAGAAGACGATGAGGAAAAACACAACGAAAAAGATAGCGAAAAAACGGATACTACCGACAGCGAAACGAGGCGGTGCGTTACCGTTTCTGCCAATGTTGGGGGCGCTCGGATCCTTGATTGGAGGAGCGGCCAGTGTGGCGAAAGCGGTAAACGATAGCAAAGCCGCGCGACGTTAGCTCGAGGAGCTGCAACGTCACGATAGCGAGATGGAACAGGTTCGCGGATTGTATCTCGCTCCGCACAAATATGGACGCGGACAGGGCGTAGCAGTGACGAAAAAAAAACGCCAAAGAGACGATAAAAATGCCCTCGGGTGCAGCTACCAACGTGCAATTGGATGTGCTCGCGAGACGTATGCGTGTACCGCATTTTAGAGGTGTTTTCATGCGTAACGCGTTACCGACGAGCGGCGTGCGTCTAAACGAAAGCGGTATCGTGAATCTGGATGATGCGACGGGACCTGGTACTCACTGGGTAGCGTACGCGAAGAGAAACAACCGCGTCGTGTACTTCGACAGCTTTGGTAATCTTCGACCGCCCAAGGAACTGGTGCGATATTTCGGGAACGGTGCTACGACGATAGAGTACAATCGCACGTCCTATCAGACGTATGATCAGAGCTTCTGCGGACAGATGTGCCTGTGGTTTCTACGAACGGTCGACGCTCGTGAATTTAGAAAGCTCGACGAGGTGCCGTGAAATCTCAGTATTGGTCGAACGCTTTTCCCGTCATGTCGTTGGCACTTACACTGAGCGGGAAGAGCAGCCTCCTCGCGGCGAACTACTTCCCCGCCATAGATTGAGTGACTGTGATTACGAGCTCGGTCTGATGATTTTTGAGACTTATCACACGATACCGAACGTAAACGAATCAAACAATAAATTTTATTTCGACAAAGACGACGCAGAAATTACAATTTCCGAAGGTTCGTACGAAGTACGAGACATAAATGAATTTTTGAAACGTGCAATTTTACGTTCAACCCGCGACGCGCTTGAAATCGTTGACATAGTGCTTTTGCGTGGTGGCAATAGTAACAATAGCAACTATAACAACAATGATGACGACGAGGGCGAGGGTGCGGAATATCCAATAACAATCCGTACAAACTACAATACGATGAGATGCGAGATTAGATGCGCCTTCAAAATAAACTTTGGCAAGCTCAACAGCGTTGGATCGCTGCTGGGATTCTCGTCGAAGTGTATACTGCGACCGCGAAAATGGCACGAATCGGACGTGTCGATCAACATAATGAACGTAAACGTTATCCGCGTAGAGTGTAACGTGACCGCGGGTGCGTACAGCAATGGCAAAGGTGTACACAAAATATATGAATTTTCGCCGAGCGTGTCACCGGGATATAAGATATCGGAAAGGTCCGCGCAGATCATTTACTTGCCGATCACCGCACGTAGCATTACGGATCTAACGATACACGTCGTCATTTACCGAGGAAGGACTTTTTGTAGTCATTGATTGTTCGCGACAGAACGAATCTGTCAAGGGTGCCACTGTGGACGTGCGCATAGAATTTGACTGCAAGGAGAATGTACCTGCAAATACTACTGCCTATTGTCTCATCATACACGATCGCGTGGATTAGTACAATCCGTTGACCAACGTCGTGCGTAAAATCACCTAAGTGCATTCTACGACACGCTATAAAATATAAGATTCATCGAAATCAATCGCAGTCTCGAAAAATCGTTCGCCATGACAGTACCAACGTTTGTGGATCTGCAAGGATTTACCGTTGCAAAGAAACTTATCGTGAAGGAAGTTGCGATGTTGAGAAAAGGAGCCATTCTCTCTCATTACATTTTTACGTGTCCTATGCCATGGAGTTTCTTGACAAAATCAGAAAAGTATTGCGCTTCCTGGCTGAGTGCTTATCACCATGGATTGCAATCGGAAAGACGGGATGATTCCATACACCATGGTCAAACTCCTGATTACAATGGCTGTAATTGGTGTGGAAGAGAATGACGACAATAAGGCTCTCGTATACGTTAAAGGACGTGAAAAACGCGAATGGTTGGCTGATGTACTCGATAGCGACAACTTGACCATTGAGACCTTGGATGCTGATTACAAAGATATAGATTCTTTACATAATCTAGATGTTACCAATACTATGCGATGTGGAAAACATATTAAGAATTGTGCGTTACAAAATGTATTTAAAATACATAACTGGTGGTCACAACGCCAAAAAAAATGTATCAAGTTTAAAGAATAAAATATGAGATTTTTTTTTAAATACGTTTTAGATTTCTTTTCCTTTCCCTTCCTTTGTAATACATGTATGAACGTATGTATAAACATATGTATGTATAAATGTATGTATGAACGTATGTACAAACGTATGTATAAACGTATGTACGTATAAACGTATGTATAAACGTATGTGTTGTAATCGTACTCGCGAGCAACGGCACAACTTCGTCGCGTGTTCTTCGTACTCAAAAGTACGCAAAAGTATCTTCTCTCCCTCGGTAACTGAATTTTGCGACAACCAGGCGATTTTTCGGTCAAAATTGTAATTCTTATTACTAAGTTGGGCGCCAGGCACGAGAGAGCGTGCCACTCTTTCCGAAATCTCCTTACTTTTGCCCGTAACCGATTCGCGAC
>NW_017298153.1:59732-63160 GCF_001594075.2 Trachymyrmex cornetzi
CGGAAACGGACTCTACTCGGTAATACCGCAACCGGAAGTTAACTCGGCAACGCGACAATCCGCGTTCCGAGGCGACAGCACAATGCTCGGCGACATAATTATAGCAAGCGTGCCTACGCGACGCGATACTAAACAGTAACGCAACTACAATAAGCGTCATTACACGACACGACGAGACTCGACAACGTGACTACTCTTCGCGTTTCTACGCGACTCTACTCTACTCGGAAACCGGAAGTGACTCCCCTGTGGCGAGAGGAACGAGCACGACTCGGCCCTCGATTCGCTCCAAACGACTCTAATCTACTTCTACTCGGTAATGAATATTACTCCCCTTACTCTGACTCTCGAAACGCGACAACTAATGATTTCCAAGCTCGGAAGGATGGCACGTGGCTCGCGGTTCCGCGGCTCTACACGGCGGCCATTGCGCCGATTCTATCGTTACGGTGTGAGCTGGCTTACGTGCGATCCACCCGGCGACATATCCCGGTCGGCAGCTTCACAGGCGACGACGCTCGTCTCACCCTCGTCGTCTTCTTCGTCCTCCCGGCCTCCTCTCGCCAATCTCTCGATAGCCTTCTGCGTCCGTGTAGTCGTTCTCGGCGACAGCGATCTCGCACTCCCCTTACAATACTCGGCTCGCTCGTCCACAGAAAGAGTGAGGCCCGGGAACTCCCGGCGGATTCTCGCAGGCTGCTTAGCGCTCCCCCCCTCCTGCGGGGGGAGGTAGTCACGCTGATTGGCTTCCGCGTGTCACGGTATTCGCGCGTGCCGTGCAGGCCCGCGCGGCCTTGAATCCTCGCTCATACGAGCGCGCCATGAACGTCCCTGTCAAGGGTGGCGCCTCTGCCCACAGCCCCTGCACTTCCTAGCCTGGCGGAGAAGATCGGGATGGATTTCCTTCTCGCTCCCCGTCGGGGCCCTAGGCTCCCGATGGGCGTCCGTCCGGCTCCTCAAGGGTGGCCGGGAATTCTGGCCTCTTCCGGTGATCTGCAAGGGGTGCATGGTGAAAGTATGGTTCCTTTTGTATGCGACAGCAGTTACAAGGAATGATATGAAATGATACAATCTGCTAATCCGGGTTCCCGGATGTGCGTCCCTCTCTCTTAGCTTTTTCGGCCTTCCTTTCGATTCTGTCCCTCTTCGGTCTTCCTTCCAAGGGTGGCGGGTGAGACGACACGATGATACAATGCAATTTCACAGCAGCTGCCGAGCGTGATCCGTGGCCCGTCTACGCTTCCTGACACGCTTGATCATTATGCAAAAGAAATACTAATATAAAAGAAGAAAACCTGCCGAGTAAAATAAATGACGCGAGTTTTAACACACGTTCGCAGGTGCTCTTGCACGCGCGCTCGCGTGCGTCCTCGCCTACGTGCTCGCCTTTTGAGCCGGTAGGAAGCGCGAGTCCGCTGTCGACAAGTCCGCACAGTAACGGACAAAATGTCACGTCACAGTGTGTATGTATGTATGTATAAACGTATGTATAAACGTATGTATAAACATATATATAAACGTATGTATGTATAAACGTATGTATGAACGTATGTACGTATAAACGTATGTATGCATGTATGAACGTATGTATAAACGTATGTACATATAAACGTATGTATAAACGTATGTATAAACGTATGTATAAACGTATGTATAAACGTATGTATAAACTCGTGACAAAGAAAATACGTAGAAGGACATGATAAAACGTGTTGCGACACGTTCGAAATTCTTGAATTGAGGGGGACAGCCTGCCCCTTCTTCGATTTTGGAAGTATCTGGAGACACTGGTAGTGTCTCGGTGCTAAGCTGCGCAAAGCGACACTGCCGTGCCTCCTTTACACGAACCGACGAGTTGCGGCAGATCGAGATTATAGGATCTCAATAATCGGCTGAATCGATCGCGTTCTATGTATGCTCAATCGATAGCCACCACACGAATTGTATCATGAAAGTGCTGTTATTTTTTTTCTACGTGCCCGACAAGCGGAGCTATCACGACGCAAAGTCCGGTCTGTGATGTATTTCACCTCATTTTAAGAAACGTCGTCGTCATTATTATTATTGTCGTTATTATCGTTATTATTATCATCATCGAACCAGGAGAAAATATCTCGTTTTTTCGACAATGGAGAGCTTTTGGCTTATCCTAGCGATGGCAGCGTTGCACATTCGAACGTGATCAATCTCCCATGACGACTGTGATAATCAGCGATGGCAACATTGTCACATATACGATGTGACGTGTTATAACTGATAAAATTAACAAAATGAATTAAAATAAAATATTAATTATAATTAAAATGAAATATCGGGGTTGTCGTTGAAGATCTAGGTATTTACCGCGTCGAGGAAGAGGGTGTATATATAGATATTCAGGAATTAAGCGCCTAGGTGTTCGCCGTCGAGGAATTAAGCGTCTAGATGTTTGTCGTCGAGGAAGTGAGTGTCTAGGTCGAAGAAATGGGTGTCCAGGCGATCGTCATCGAGGAAAGTGGGTGTCTAGGTGTTCGCTATTGGGGAAATGGGTGTCTAGGTGTTCGCCGTCGAGAAAGTGAACGTCTTGGTGTTCGCCGTCGAAGAAGTGAGTGTCTAGGTGTTGTCTACATGTTCGCCGTCGAGGAAGTTGATATCTAAGTGTTCGCCATCGAGGAAATGAGTGTCTAGGTGTTCGCCGTCGAGGAAGTGGGTGTCTAGGTGTTTGCCATCGAGGAAATGGGTGTCTAGGTATTCGCCTTCGAGGAAGTGGATGTCTAGGTATTCGCCGTCGAGGAAATGGATGTCTAGGTGTTCGCCGTCGAGGAAGTTGGTGTCTAGGTGTTTGCCATCGAGGAAATGAGTGTCTAGGTGATCGCCGTCGAGAAAGTGGGTGTCTAGGTGTTCGCTATTGGGGAAATGGGTGTCTAGGTATTCGCCATCGAAGAAGTTGGTGTCTAGGTGTTCACCATCGAGGAAATGGGCGTCTAGATGTTCGCCGTTGAAGAAGTGAGTGTCTAGGTGTTCGCCGTCGAAGAAGTGAATGTCTAGGTGTTGTCTACATGTTCGCCGTCGAGGAAATGGGTGTCTACGTGTTCGCCTCTCATTCCGACAGGTTTGACTCTAGATAGCAAGAGGTAATTGTGGCATTTAGGATTAACCGTTAAACTATTCAAGTTAGAATCTGTCACATCGATGGAACAGAGGAACACGTATGAACACGTGAGGCTAGAATAAATATTCTCTGCTGTTCAATTAATATTATCTTATAAAATTTGTAATAACTTTTCTTGCAATATTCTTTTGTACGCAGGTTTAAGAAAGTGTCTGCAATGCAGTAGAAAGCGTGTTGCCGGCGGCGGGAGCCTTCAATCTGGTTCCCCCATTACGACAATTAAGATGATTCATTTTTGCGCCGGGTTCGCTCAGACGCTTCGACGGAGCCCTCTCGG
>NW_017298153.1:63260-64599 GCF_001594075.2 Trachymyrmex cornetzi
AGCAACGAGCGACGAATCAGGGGGTAACACACCAAGTACGACGAGGGCCTTTTTTCTGTATCGAAAGACTCCCGTCGTCATCGGCACACAAACACGCGCTCTTGACATCGACATTGCTCGAAAGTCGAATCAACAAAGATTCGAAGTGAAAAAGTTTCTCGAGCGATCTCGACTACCGCACGAATTAACGCTCTAATTCCGAACATACCGCCCGCCTCGTATACGCCGGATACGAAATACAGCAAAAGACGTGGCGAGATCGAAGATACTCTCTCTTAGTCGCAGCGCGAGCTAAGGAACGCAAAGGGTGACAGTGATTGACGCTAGCCGAATAAAGAACTTTAAATGACCTTATAGATAGGGACAAAAGCACAATAAAGTAATTAACGCTAAATGTACAACACGTCTTAACTCGCTCTAGAAGTAAGGCCAAATTACAATCCATCGGTCGGTTTCGCTTGTTCCGCGAATAAGATAGCCGACGCGACATAAGCCTAAAGTAATGTAACGAATAGAATTTAACTGGAATTTCAATGAGTACAATCGTTAACGTTTTACAAAGTATGTATATAATTAAACTTGATATATTGAACGTTTTATACGTGATACGTACAAATCAAGCGCGCGATGCTGACAAGGATCGGCGCAAAACAAAACAAAAGAAAACGAACAAGAAGGAGAAAGGGCGATTAGTCGCTTTCTGACGCCGACGCTTTACAATTTATAGGCAACTTGTACAGTTGCGTTATAGGTCGCTTCAGTAGAGAACGCGCAGTGCGTATCGTAACCACCCGGACGAGTCCGTCGGATCCGGGATGAACCTGCTGGATTCTCGCGAGTTCCCATTTGCTCGGAGGGAGCAAAGGGTTCTTTACTACAATGACGAGATCACCGACTTCTAAATTTGGCGCTGCGTCTCGCCACTTGGTTCTCGTCTGAAGCGACAACAAATAATCATGCGACCAGGCACGCCAGAATTGCTCCCACATGGAGCTCACTAGCTGCCAGCGGGAAAGGCGACCCGGGTTGATCTCGAGCACGGAGTCCTCCGGAACCGCGATTATCGGACGCCGTATCAAGAAGTGTCCGGGCGTGAGCGCGGACATGTCGCTGGGGTCGTCGCTGAGAGCAGCAATCGAGCGAGTTCAAGCAGGCTTCTATTTGACACAGAAGCGTCGCGAATTCCGCCCGAGAAATCGTGCGAGCCCCGACAACTCGCTTTAAGTGAGCTTTGAAGCTCTTCACTCCGGCTTCCCACAGACCGCCAAAATACGGAGCGGCCGACGGGACGAACTCCCATTCCACGCCGTCGGCGGCGAGAACATCTCGCATTGCGGGG
>NW_017298153.1:65141-65434 GCF_001594075.2 Trachymyrmex cornetzi
TTCCGGCGCAAATGCTAATTTTTGCGCGTAGCGGAACCAAAACATTTCGGCTTCACGAAGCTCAGGTACTGTTAATGCGAGTGACGTACGCTCAGATTTCTGGCGCTTTACTCGAGAAATGAAGCATCGTACGTAAGCCGTGACTCGGATTAATCGAGTCCACGTTGAGAATTTGCGAATCAGTTCCCACTCGTCCTCACTTTCAACGTGGAGGACTACGTTAGCGCGAGCTTCGTCGTAGACCTGTTGATTGGTACTACGATCAAGAGAAAGAGAGTGGTCGTCGGTCGGCC
>NW_017298153.1:65680-66127 GCF_001594075.2 Trachymyrmex cornetzi
GGAGGGCGAACTTAGAGTCGTCTGAACCCATTTAACCAATCGACTCAGTAATACGATAGCGTTCAGTTCGAGTCGCGGTATGCTGAGTGTCTTAAGAGGCGCGACTTTAGTTTTCGCGGCGAGTAGACAGACTTGAACGTCTGCATGCATGTGAAGAATGCGAATGTAAACGACGGCGGCGTAGGCTCGGTTTGAGGCATCCGCGAAACCGTGTAGTTCAAAGGCGACGTCGTTACCTCGCCGAACGGTCCAACGAGGGATCCGGATACTGTTTAGTGTCTCTAAATTATTATAATATGCCTCCCACTGCTGACGCAATTCGTCAGGGAGAGGGGTGTCCCAATCGGATTGGGTTAACCATAATTCCTGTAAAAGGATTTTTGTAACAATGACGACGGGGGCGGCCCAGCCGAGGGGGTCGTATAATCGAGCAATAACTGACAGGAC
>NW_017298153.1:66648-67231 GCF_001594075.2 Trachymyrmex cornetzi
GCCGCCAGCGCAGCAGAATAGCGGGGAGATCTTGCTGTAACTTCGGTCCGACCAGCAGATGGTCGTTAAGCTAGTTTCGTGCTACTACTCGTTTCGTGCAAAACCGAATGATGCGGAATGTACACGGGCGTAAGAGCGGTGTCGCAGGGACTTTCGATCGCGCTCATATGTCCCAAGGCGAGATATTCCGCCAAAAAGTCATTATACTGCGCGGAGAGTTCGGCGTGCCGACGCAGCTTCCTTTCCATTTTCTCGTAGAATACCGTGGCGATAGGCAGTGAATCGCCTATGTCGATTGGCAGTTCGTGCCGGAAGGGTAATCGAACAATGTACCGTCCTTCTGGAGAACGGCTATGAGTGGCGAGGAAGTGTTGTTCGCAACGCTCCTCCTCGTCGGTAAGTGGAGGGGGGCGCGAGACCTCGTCCTCCCAAAATTTCCTGAGAAGCGAATTCGTGTCGTGCGTAGACACGTTATGACAGACGCAAATATTCTCGAATTCAATCCGGCCGCGACCCGTAGGGCCGGAGAGAATCCAGCCTAACGCTGTCAATTGAGCGGTAGGAGTTCCAATAGGGCCTTGCC
>NW_017298153.1:67929-68223 GCF_001594075.2 Trachymyrmex cornetzi
TTTGCTCGGGCATTGCTGAAGGAAATGCCCGGATCTCAGACAATTGAGGCAAAGCCTGCTTTGACGCGCGAAATCGCCGCGCTGCTCAACCGTTTTATCTAGAAACTCTTTACATTTCGAAACCGAATGATTGCCGGAGCAACCAATGCATTTGTTTGCTGTGACGTTATTAACCGACGAACGCGGCTTATCGTCTCTGTAACGACGAGTATCTTTCGGCGAATCGGAAAGGTCGGATAATCCGCGAATGCGTAGAGTCAGAAAGTCATTAATATCTTTGTAAGACGGAAGCTT
>NW_017298153.1:68449-69671 GCF_001594075.2 Trachymyrmex cornetzi
GCAAGTCGTTCACATTCTCCGTTTTCATCACAGGTAGACTAGCAAACGCGTGCAAATGCGTATGAACTAAGGTTTGCTTGTCGTCGTATTCGTCGATCAGCAATTGCCACGCGGAGTCGTAATTAGCCTCCGAAATTTTCAAGTTATTGATCAGCACCGCGGCTTCACCGGTAACGATTGTTTTTAAGTAATTAAATTTCTGAACTTTAGAAAGCGAAACGTTACAGGCCACGAGAGATTTGAACATATTTCGAAAACTCTCCCATTCCGCGATTTTACCGGTAAATTTTGGCAACGATATACGTGGCAATCGCGAGATCTGAGAACCCGACTCGCGCGAAACAGACTCGTCGTGACTATCGGATAATGAAGAGTTAGTGTTAGCGGGTAACAGTCTACTTAGCGCGTTTTGTAGAATGTCGCTGGTGTTGGCATAGACGTCCTCGGCTTCCAGGATTACGTTGTCCACGAAGTAGGGCAGGCCCTTTAGCTCCCCGGACGTAGCGGTCTGCAACAGCAGGACGTGTTGGCTGCTACAGGCGGCCCAGAGCTCCTTCAGCTGGGAGATGCGGCTCTGGATCGTCGGCACCGTCACGCTCGCCTTCGGGAGTTTCTTGTGGTTGATGAGCACGCGTTTGAGAGCACCAATTTTGTACTCTTGCGCTAAGATCAGATTCTCGGTTTCCTCGACCATCGTGAGGTACGTTTGAAATCGGGGCCCGCGTAGCGGCACTCGCGAATTATTTTTCGAAACGAGGAGCTCGTCGTGTCGACGAAAGTCACTGTTACGGGCGGAACGCAAATCGCGTTTTCCGCAAGAGTCAATGCACGAGCGAGACGCGAGTAGCCGCGTTCGCGAGAGTCACTAGCTCGACGGAGCGTAAGGAGCGGCCGCGAGTAGCACAATAATTTTACTACGCGAAACGCGTGTAGCAGCGTTCGCGAGAGTCACTAGCTCGACGGAGCGTAAGGAGCGGCCGCGAGTAGCACGATAAATTCACTACGCGAAACGCGTGTAGCAGCGTTCGCGAGAATCACCTTCCGCGAGCGAAGTTTGTAAGGCTTCGGCGCGGGAGTCGACGCACCGACGGACGCGAGTTGCGACGTCCGTTACTTTTCCGATGCGGCGAAGCACTCTGTGCGCCCGCACAATGAGCACGAACGGAGAGTCGCGTATCCGGTTTCCACTGAGATCCGGCTCGAAGGACCACTTTGTTGCCGG
>NW_017298153.1:69972-71424 GCF_001594075.2 Trachymyrmex cornetzi
TCGAATCAACAAAGATTCGAAGCGAAGAAGTTTCTCGAGCGATCTCGACTACCGCACGAATTAACGCTCTAATTCCGAACAAAGCGTGTATATGTATACTTGAATTTAAAAGATAATGATTTATTTTTATGGTAGTGTGTTGTGTTTTTTCGTTATTAAAAACATACAATATAAAAATGAGTACAGGACTCTCGTAATTCAAACATAAAACAATATGTAAAGAACAATTAATGCCCATTTCCACCAACGTGAATTAACTTTAATCTCGGTTCAATTTATCTTTAGAATTAGAAAAAGACGAAGAGCAAGTTAAACCGACATTAAAGTTAATCTACGTTGGTGGAAATGGACATAAGAGTTTAAAACATATAAATATTAGAAATATAATTTGTAACGGTACTCGCAAGCAACGGCACAACTTCGTCGCGTGTTCTCGGTACTCAAAGTACGCAAAAGTATCTTCTCTCCCTCGGTAGCAGAATTTTGCGACAGCCAGGCGGTTCTTCGGCCAGAATTGTAATTCTTATTACTAAGTTGGGCGCCAGGCACGAGAGAGCGTGCCACTCTTTTCAAAATCTCCTCACTTTTGCCCGTAACGTTTTCGCGACGGCAGGGGGTGGGTCACAAGGGGTGTGGGAAATTTGTCGGAGGGCGAGAGAGATAGGCCACAAGAATAAACCACACGAAATGTAATAATAAGAACAATTATATTTGAAAAGAATGTAGTGAAGCAAGTATGATAAGTTACAGTAGTGAAGTAATTACAAGTACTCTCCGGGGCTTCGCCCCTCCACTTTGCTCGATACTCTCAGTACTCGCACAGAGAGTCGCTAACTTAATCCTTACGCCGGACGCCGGTCATACGCTACAGCCCGACCTTCCCCGCGGTATCTTCCGACGGTGTCAAACGCCCACCCCTCGACAGCCGGCCAGAACCCGCACACGCTGTACCACCAGACTCCCGGACGTGCAACGCCGGCCCGCGGCCGACGCCACGCGATGGTGCGACGCGTTTATAGCAAACTCCTTGATGCGACTCGACTCTACTCGACAGCGTGAATTCCGGAAACGGACTCTACTCGGTAACACCGCAACCGGAAGTTCACTCGGCAACGCGGCAATCCGCGTTCCGAGGCGACAGCACAATTCTAGCAAGCGCGTCTCCGCGACGCGACACCAAACGATAACGCAATTACAATAATCGTCGTTACGCGACCCGACGAAACTCGACAACGTGACTACTCCGCGCGTTTCTACCCGGCTCTACTCTATTCGGTAACCGGCAGTGACTCTCCCGTGGCGCAAGGAACGAGCGCGATTCGGCCCTCGATTCTCTCCAAGACGACTCAAATTCACTTCTACTCGGCAGCGAATATTACTCCCCTCACTCTGACTCTCGAAATGCGACAGCTAATAATTCCCAAGCTCGGGAGGATGGCACGTGGCTCGCGG
>NW_017298153.1:72448-72658 GCF_001594075.2 Trachymyrmex cornetzi
AAGAAAAAGGTAAAAATAGCGCTAAGCGTTGGTGAAACTGGCTCAAATGGTGATTCTTTACGAAAAGCACCATTTGGACCAGTTTTACCAACGCTTAGCGCTATTTATATCTTTTTCTTAAAAAGATAAGTTTGTATATAGATTAAACGCGAAAAAGATGTAAGATAATTTTTGCTTTTATAATTATATTTCTAATATTTATATGTTTTA
>NW_017298153.1:72746-75484 GCF_001594075.2 Trachymyrmex cornetzi
TTGAACCGAGATTAAAGTTAATTCACATTGGTGGAAATGGGCATTAATTGTTCTTTACTTATTGTTTTATACAATAGATCAAAGATTATTGTTTTATGTTTGATTTATAAGTCTTTTACTCATTTTTATATTGTATATTTCTAATTAATTGTTCTTTACATGTTGTTTTATGTTTGAATTATAAGAGTCCTTTACTCATTTTTATATTGTATGTTTTTAATAATGAAAAAACACACACACACTACCATAAAAATAAATCATTATCTTTTAAATTCAAGTATACATATACACGCTTTCTACTGCATTGCAGACACTTTCTTAAATTACCATATACGTCATAATTTACGAGAATGCGATCAGTCTTGCCATACCCGCTTGTACGAACGGTTGAAAATGTACTTCGCCAAAGAGAGCAGCGCATCGAACGACGTGAAGAAGGAATATAACGTGTAAGTTTCAACGTTTTACAATAAATAACGTTTTTTTTTTTCAACATTATGTATATACACAGTATGGAGCGTCGCGCGGTGCGCTTACTGAACAGACATTACGACCTGACGAATACAGGCTGCAAGTATTTGGAAATTGGAATCTATCTTGGTCCACCGAGTTACGTGGAGATCGCCCTGGCAGATCATCGCGGACACGAACTGTCGCTGTCTCTCGAAACATGGAAGGATCTCTACGAGCAGCGATGGAATATTTACAAGATGCTGCGGAACGAATACAAGGACAATTTTAGCGTTGGACCGCTAACCATCAGAGTTTGCACGCTGCTGAACAATGCTACGCTCGTACGTCTCGATTCTTCATCCGTACGCATAATGATGACCGAAACGACGCTACACCGTATGTTTAAATTTGATGGATATATCGATGTAACGTTCGAATGATTAGTCCGACTCGTTGATACGGTCGGTGCCAAATATACGCGATTCTCCAATATCGGGTCCAAGAACGCTATACGCGATAGCGACATCTTCAATGGACATCAGCTCGTCGATTGTGAACTATACTTAGCTTTAGTTTTTTAATACGTACGAAAAATCGGTGTAATAAAATGGATAAAAATAAATTCGTTCGCATCACTATATATATATATGTACTTTATTTTACTACCCATCCGTCATATCCTTTGCCCTAGTAAAAGAAAAAGAAAAGAATACAGCGTTTTGTGAAATCTAAGTTATAAAAAGACAAAAGGAAAAAGAGGTTCTCGTACTTTTATGGGCGGGTGATGGCGGCAGCGGTGGCGGCGGTCCGCAATGCATTTTTGGGGTGGTCGCGGGATCGCAGCAGCGACCGGGGGACCTTCTCCGCGCTCTAACCACATAGAGTTAGAACTCGCCTACTATACCTACTCTCAATAATTACGAAACTTGATTGTATTTAGGTATTTAAAATAATTAATAAATATTGTTTCTATAGAAAAATTACATTACGCTATATCTTGGTCGAAAAACGGTTGGAGCATATACCCTTTGTAACACTTTTCGTTCTATAACTGTTTGTTTTTTGTATTGTTTTTTGTTTATGGCAATATTTCCTTTTTTTGTGATGTTTTTTTGTTGTCTTGTACGTGACTGCAGTCTCCAAAATCTTACTGCCATTCCGCATGACGTCATACCCCCACCACCGAAGAATCCCCGCGCTACGCTTCCTCTCGCCTTTGAGTATCCCCCACACCCCGCGCTCCCCTCTAGCCCCATGGGTTAGAACCGACCTAGTATATCTACTGATAGACTTTGCATTTTAGTGCTTATGTTCCTACTGAATTTCAACGAAAGCCGAGAACAATTTTTGAATATCAGAAGTGGAAAGCAACAGAATTTAGGTTTTTTTTATTATATAGTGGTCCAATTATTTTAAAAGACATTCTTTCGTCGAAATTATACGATCACTTTTTATTACTTCATGTTGCATGTAGAATACTATTTAGTGAAGAACTCGCTGTAATTCATAATGCAAAAGCCAAAAATTTTTGGAAATTTTTGTTAAGGTTATGCCATATTTGTACGGACCACAATCTCTAGTTATAAATATGCATAACTTACTGCATGTATCTGATGATGTGATGAATTTCAATTGTTCTCTGAGCAGATTAAGTTGTTTCCCATTTGAAAATGTATTTGGAAAAATTAAACGTGTTTTTTATTCATATTTCCAACAAACCTTTGGCGCAAATATGTTGCAGATTATATGACCGATTAAATGTAAGTATGAATAACAATAAACAAATTATTGATAATAAAATACTTAAAAGTAAAATTCATAGTAATAAAGTTTAACTTAAAAAAAATCTGTGGAATCGTCTCCCAATAATAACTAAACGGAAAGATAATATGGTACTTTTAAATAATGGTACAATTATGGAAATATCTTCTATGTACAAAGATAAACATGATACATCTCTTTTAAACATTGTAATTAAAGGTAAAATTTGGACAAAAACAGTGTACAAATATCCATGCAAATCGAATTTAATAAATATGTGGCGCCTTCCTGCAATATCCCGTGTTACTGGAAAATATTCATTAAAATGCGTGTCAAATAAATTAGTTCGACTTAAGCTTCCGTTTCAGCAAAATATATATTTGTAAGGCCTCGGTAGTCTAATGGCTCAGGACGCTCGTACGGTTTTCAAGAGATCCGGGTTCAAGTCCCGGCCGAGGTAATATTTTTCGCAATAAATTTATTAATAGTTTTTATAGATTAACATCTTTATAATATATGATGCT
>NW_017298153.1:75552-77869 GCF_001594075.2 Trachymyrmex cornetzi
GTTTATTTAGTCCGGAAAAACAATTCGGCGCGCAGTTTGAAAAAGACTACAATATGGTATATATGCAAGTACATATATAGTATATATTAGTAATTCAAGATTGAATTATTTAAAGCAACGAAGATCCAGCTCCGACCGTAATAGACAGTTACATTCTAGTATTAATTGAGTTTCTCAAATATACGGTCAAAAAATATAAATATATATATATTTGTTATGTATTTTCTTCATTAAGTAAGAATTTCAGGATAAAAATTTGTCTGTGTTGTATTCGTATATTTTATATATCTAAAAATTTTATTATATTTTGTACAATAAACTATATTTTGTATAAAATGAAAAATATGATGTAATAAATAAAATTTTTTCTTAGTAGTAAACCTTCTATATACTATTCGATATTATTCTGTTATCTATATTATTATTCTGTATTATTATTGGTGCATTGTTAATAAATTCTTCCCGGCTTCGTTGTAAGTTGACACTATTATGCAAGAATCATTTAAGTATTTAAAAAATGTGGTTAACGAATTGTTAAGAGAGAATTTGTTATTAATTATTTTTATTAAAGCTTACATTTCCAAATGAAGGTAATATTGACAAATCTTTTTAGATTCTGTTCAGTCAGCACTAATAAAAATCACTTTAAAAAAAAATGTATTATACTTGATAAAATCCTCAAAATGATCTAATTAAACATATTAATTGCTTATACATTACAACTTCGCATTTCTAAACTATGAAGCAATATCATAAAATCCTTTTGTAATCATAATGATCTGATTTCAAAGTCTTGTCTCGTGCGCGTGTAAAGTTAAGACATCCTGATAAAATTCATTTTAAAGGCTATATAATAGCAAGTCAAACATTGCGATACACTTACATTTTTTAAATCATAATAATGTTGGTAATATCTAAAGAAAAATTTGATAATAGTAAAATATTCCTTCTTATAACATCCCTATATTGTTATTATCACATAGGACCAATCTTTTTTTATATATGATAATAATGTATATAATTTATGCATTAATTGTGATAAAGATAGTTAAAACATATGGCCTTAATAAATTAAGACAGTTGAAACATCATTTATCAAATCCCCCGGTAAGAGTCTCATCATCAAATGACACCAATAAGGAAGCCTTTATCATGGCATCCCTATCAAATACTTTCCAGGTCCTTATAAGTTAACTTTAATAAATAAATATTAATAAAGTTGATACATCCCTATCAAATCCCGATGAGAGCCTCGTCAGATATAAATAAGGAAACCTTATTTATGACATCCCTAATAAATCCTTTCCAGGCACCTATAAGTTAGCCCTAATAAATAAATATTTATAAAGTTGATACGTCCCTATTAAATTCAGATAAGGGCCTCATCGGATATAAATAAGGAAGCCTTATTTATGGCATCTCTAATAAATCCTTTCCAGGCCCTTATAAGTTAGCCCTAATAAATATGTATTTATAAAATTAATACATCCCTATCAAATCCCGACAAGGGCCTCATTAGAAATATGTTACATAGTGAAATCCCAACAAATTTCTATACAGGATGGTACAAAAAGTCTCTCTGTATAACACATTTTTTTCATGAGCATCATCTTTATGATCAGTATGAACCGTAAATATTGCAATGGTTTATAAGTTTATTGTAAAAAACATTGTAGAAAACATTGTAAAATTAAAGATAATAATTAAAAAATTGTTATATTTTAGTAATAAATACGAAAATATAATAACAAATACGAAATAAAATTCAACGTAACTGATATTTCATATTGTAACAAAAATATGAAATTAACAATAAGCTTAAAATTACTGTTTCGTTAGAATAACAATAAGTTTAAAATTACTGTTTCGTTAGACACAAATAATAAAATTATCCGAAAAAATAATAAAATAATCCGAATAATAAAATTATCCGAAAAAATTTTGTAGTAAACATGTAAATTTTGTTGTATACAATGGAGAAGAAAGGAAATTTTATAAATATATAAGAGAGAATTTATTATGTAACATCATTAATAAATATATACAGGGGGGGGTGAGGAAAACGTACCGAGAAACCTAAATAACTGAACCGTGAATATTCTGAACGGTTCGAGATAGAGGATTGAAGTTTATGGGGATGCAAATGGCATCATCAGGAAACACTGGTAGTGTCTCGGCGCTAAGCTACACTCAGTGCCACTACCGTGGCTACTTTAGGCGTCTACAATACACGGAGTAAAAAGTAAGAGTAAGAAATTGACCAATCACGGTCGATTATTCTTCTCACATTCGACTGTGATTGGTCAATTTCTTACTC
>NW_017298153.1:78268-81873 GCF_001594075.2 Trachymyrmex cornetzi
TGAATTAAAATAAAATAATAATTATAATTAAAATAAAATATCGTATCGAAATTGTTGTTGAAGATCTAGGTATTTACCGCGTCGAAAAAGAGGGCGTATAGATATTTAGAAATTAAGCTTCTAGGTGTTTGCCGTCGAGGAATTAAGCGTCTAGGAAGTGTCGTCGAGGAAGTGGGTGTCTATAGGTGTTCGCCGTCGAGGAAGTTGGTGTCTAGGTGTTCGCCATCGAGAAAATGAGTGCCTAGGTGATCGCCGTCGAGGAAGTGGACGTCTAGGTGTTCGATATTGGGGAAATGGGTGTCTAAGTATTCGCCGTTGAAGAAATGGATGTCTAGGTGTTCGCCGTCGAGGAAATTGGTATCTAGGTGTTCGCCATCGAGGAAATGAGTATCTAGGTGTTCGCCGTCGAGGAAGTGGGTGTCTAGATGTTCGCCGTCGAGGAAATGGGTGTTAGGTGTTCGCTATTGGAGAAATGGATGTCTAGGTATTCGCCGTCGAAGAAATGCATGTCTAGGTGTTCGCCGTCGAGGAAGTGGGCGTCTAGATGTTCGCAGTCGAAGAAGTGAGTGTCTAGGTATTCGCCGTCGAAGAAGTGAATGTCTAGATGTTGTCTACATATTCGCCGTCAAGGAAATGGGTGTCTAGGTGTTGGCCGTCGAGGAAGTGGGCGTTTAGGTGTTCGCCATCGAGGAAATGAGTGTCTAGGTATTCGCCGTTGAGGAAATGGGTGTCAAGGTGTTCGTAGTCGAGGAAGTTGGTGTCTAGATGTTCGCCGTCGAGTAAGTGGGCGTCTAGGTATTTGCCATCGAGGAAATGAGTATCTAGGTGATCGCCGTCGAGGAAGTGGGTGTCTAGGTGTTCGCTATTGGGGAAATGGATGTCTAGGTATTCGCCGTCGAGGAAATGGGTGTCTAGGTGTTCGCCATCGAAGAAGTAGGCATCTAGGTGTTTGCCGTCGAAGAAGTGAGCGTCTAGGTGTTGTCTAGATGTTCGCCGTCGAGGAAGTTGGTGTCTAGGTGTTCGCCATCGAGGAAATAAGTGTCTAGGTGTTCGCCGTCGAGGAAGTGGGTGTTTAGGTGTTCACCGTCGAGAAAGTGGGTGTCTAGGTGTTCGCCGTCGAGGAAATGGGTGTCCAGGTGTTCGCTATTGGAGAAATGGGTGTCTAGGTATTCGTCGTTGAAGAAATGGATGTCTAGGTGTTCGCCGTCGAAGAAGTGAATGTTTAGGTGTTTTCTACATGTTCGTCGTCGAGGAAATGGGTGTCTAGGTGTTCGCCTTCGAGGAAATGGATGTCTAGGTGTTGGCATTCTCATTCTGACAGGTTTGATTCTAGATAGCAAGAGGTAAATGTGGCATTTAGTATTAACCGTTAAACTATTCAGTTAGAATCTGTCACATCGATGGAACAGAGGAACACGTATGAACACGTGAGGCTAGAATATATATTCTCTGCTGTTCAATTAATATTATCTTATAAAATTTGTAATAACTTTTATTGTGCAATATTCATTCGTACGCAGGTTTAAGAAAATGTCTGCAATGCAGTAGAAAGCGTGTATATATATATATTTTTTTTTTCATTAATAATTTATTCTCTCTATTCTTCATAATTATGACAGAATTGATTCGTTGTGCTGTTTATTTTCAGATTTACTGAGAGGGAAGGCTTGAATTTAAAAGATAACTATTTATTTTTATGGTAGTGTGTGTGTGTTGTTATTTTCTCATTATTAAAACATACAACATAAAAATGAGTAAAGGACTCTCATAATTCAAAGATAAAACAATAAGTAAAGAACAATTAATTAGAAATATACAATATAAAAATGAGTAAAAGAATTATAATTCAAACATAAAACAATAAGTAAAGAACAATTAATGCCCATTTCCACCAACGTGAATTAACTTTAATCTCGGTTCAACTTTTCTTTAAAATTAATTAGAAACAGACGAAGAGCAAGTTGAACCGACATGAAAGTTAATCTATAACGTTGGTGGAAATGGACATAAGGGTCTAAAACATCTAAATATTAGAAATATAATTATAAAAGCAAAAATTATCTTACATCTTTTTCGCGTTTAATCTATAGGAGCATGTTGAACCAAGCGACGCCAACAAACCTCTTATCTTATCGTTGTGATATATACTACCAAATTAAAAAGTGAAATCCAATCTTTTTTTTATTATTTACTTAATTCTAATGATATCTACCATGTGTATAAAAGATTATCTCTATGGAATTTTAAAATTATATACAAACTTACCTTTTTAAAGAAAAGGTAAAAAAAGCGCTAAGCGTTGGTGAAACTGGTCCAAATGGTGCTTCTCGTAAAGAATCACCATTTGAGCCAGTTTCACCAACGCCATTTACTTAATCGGCCGTAAAACTGATGACTAATCACGTTTGCTGTTTAGTAGAACTAACGATATGTATCATTTGTATAAAAGATTTGATATCATCAACTGTCGCCAAGTTAAATTTTACCCTCCCAAGAAAAAATATAATAGTAACTTTAATTTTTTTCTTAATTTATTTAACTCTAATGATATGTATTAATTGTATGAAAGATTTGATATCAACAAAATTGGCGCCAAGTTAAATTCGATGTAATTCAAATATCAAATTAAATAAATAATATTAACTTTAATGATATGTATCATTCCTATAAAAGATTGATATTAAATCGCACTTCTTTATACCATGCCAAATTAAATAAATAATAAATATTAATCTAATGGTATGTATTATTTGTACGAATGATTTGATATCAACAACTGTGGTGCCAAGTTAAATTTTACAAAATAAAAAGTAAACCTCAAGTGATACTCTCTTTATTATTTACTTAATCCAAATGGTACCATCTTTAATTTTTATGCAATGAAATCTAAGTATACGTATACTTATTGAAGAATCTTCCTTTTCCAATCCAAATGGTTTAAATTCCTCTTAAATGAAATTATTATATCACAATTCTTTCAAAGACATTTCCTCTTCCAACTAAAGTAGTGGTTACTTAATTCTCCTTCAAAACATTTTACAAAACATCACAAAATTGCGTTACTTTTCTCAATTTAAGTGTTTCCACAAAAAATTAAAGAATTAACCGTATAAAATGAAAAAATTTAATTTAAATAGAAAAATTTTCATGTAAAAACACTTGGCGCTGCTAGATAGAGTAAAAAAATAAAATCTATAATTTATTACCAAAAACGGTGGTGGGGGCAAGGGGGGGGGGCGCAAAAATCTTAAATTGTACGTGGTGTCGAGTGAGGGCTCGTTTGAAAGGGCCTTCCAAGACAACGCGTGATTGAGATTTCGCAGTAGCGGAGAGCTCACAGCGAGGACGTGAGAAAGCCTTTGCCCGGGCACGTGTGGATAAAAGTGGATGTAGGAAGGAAGTCGGTGTATGTATGTATGCGTGCGTATGTGCGTGCGTGCGTGCACTGAGAAAATGTTTCAGACTTTATCCGTTCAAAATGTAACAAACGGATATTTCCGATACATTTTGATTGTATTTATAGGACTATCTGATGAAATTTTAGGATTATCCGATATATTTTATCTGAGAAATTTTTAGGACTATCCGATAAAATATATCGGATA
>NW_017298153.1:82088-83609 GCF_001594075.2 Trachymyrmex cornetzi
GTGCGCGCGCGCGCGCGTGTGAGTGTGTGTGTGGAATCGTTAACTACTGTGGAAATGACGAATCACAGGGTCCTTGTCTCCTCTGTGAGACACATTTGCACGCACGCGCACGCACACACACACACACACAAACACACCACATTCCTTCCCACATGCACTTTTATCCACACGTGCCCGCGCGAAGTCTTTCTCACGTCCTCGCCGCGAGCCTCTCGCTACTGCAAAATCTCAATGTTTAAATGATCATAATTCTACAAAAAAAAATCGCAGAGACCTGGGACATCACGCGTTGTTCTCTCTCGTCTTGAAAGGCCCTTTCAAACGAGTCTTCACTCGATCGTGCAATTTAAGATTTTTCCGCCCCCCTTCCCCCGCCTCCCGGGGTATTAAAATGGGTGTTTTTGGTATTAAACGATAGATTTTATGATGCAATTCGCATCCCTATAAACTTCAATCCTCTATCTCGAACCGTTCAGAAATTATTTAGGTGTCTCGTATTTTTTTTAATTTTTAATTTTTTTATTTACCAAATTAAAGATTATTTTTTTACAAAATCAACTATGTATAATAAAGTTACAATACGATATATCATTTTCGAGAATTAATTATTAATGCTTCCGTATATATACGCTATCCATGCTAATATGCGAAAGTAATTGTCATCGGAACAATAAAATACATAAATCAACAAATAAGGAAATTGGCATGATTGATATTTGTAACATTACAAATTATAAATAATGTTAAGAGTTAAGGCCATGGCACATAAAAAAAATTAAGACATAAGACTTAAGCAGTAACGAAACCAACATGTTGGATTGGCTATTGCTTACGTATGGTCTTACGGTCTCTATTGTGATTGGTCGATTCGCTTACTGCTTAAGTCTTACGCCTTCAGTTTTTTAAGTGCCATGGCCTTTATACTATAATAGTAATTAGGCTCAATAAATTAAAAAATGAAAGAAAAAGGGCTACGAGCCTAAGAGTTAGTTGTTAGAAATAGAAATTTTTTAAAAATCACAAAATAAATATGTCATTTAGTCAGAATATAAAACATTAATTTGCCGGCAATAAACAATAGAACACAAACAAACGTTTCGATCCCTGTTGGATCATTATCAATGTTAATACACAAAAATAGAACGGTGAAAATATTACAAAATTAAAATATATAAAAATTACAATTCGCTCTCAATCGCAAGCAATAATATAATAAAACTCACAGTTGTTTAATATAATAAAATTCGCTCAGTATGAGTTGAAAGTTATACGAACGTTGTAATCGGTAACAATGTCTGCTTCTGGTTATTAGTTGTAAATTAAAATAATTCGTATCTGTTAAAAAGTACATAAATATTTTAAACATATAATATTGAGTGTATAAAATAAAACGCAAAGTATAAAAATATAATACATATATGAGGCAAAGAATAAAATTAAAAATTAACAATAAAAAAATATTCTAAGATTTTACTAGCAGCAAACTAAATTAGTTAGTCGTAATAATAAAAATTATGTGAT
>NW_017298153.1:83924-85277 GCF_001594075.2 Trachymyrmex cornetzi
TTTTTTTAAATATTTGGATCATATTAGCAATTCATATTTTTCGGAACAAATGCATAGAATTGTTAAAAAAATCGATTGGCTATAAAATAAAAAAAGTTACATTATCTAAGTCTAAAATTAAACCCATTTCTTATGTCCGTTCGGTTTTTAATGATAATAACGATAATTCTAACAATATTCAACTAAAGGTCCACAATGAATCACAAAACATTTGTGTTGATTCTGAGAGAATTGAGATTAATCCTAAAGTTTTTAGTGAGGCGCCTCTCCTAGATACGTTACATGACAAATGGTTTGTTAATTTGAGCAGCATTGACATTCCCTTAGAAGTTCAATATTTATTACAGCTTGGTGAGAAATTTGGACTTCCTATTAATAAAAATAACAAAGAAAATACTTTAATCGAATTTATCAAACAAATTGAAAGCAATATTATTGGTCGTCCTAAAAATGTTATTAACTTTGTTAGAAACAATTCTATTTCAATTCTTAACAGATTCCAAAAAATTTTCCTTCTTCTAATTTTATTGACAAACACATTTTAAATTGGTTACACATAACTAATAAATTTATAAATGACAATTCAAATATTCTTATTACAAACGCTGATAAAGGGAATGTTACTGTTGTTCTTGATAAAGACACTTATGTATCAAAGATGGAGGAGATTCTTTCAGATTCTAATACTTATGAAACCATTGCTAAAGATCCAACTAAAAAATTGACTGAAGAATTACGCACGTTGCTTATGAGATGGAAGCGCGATCGGTTTATTGACGATCAAACATATCGTAGATTGCTAACAAGTGATGGAGTTATACCTAGGACTTACGGTTTGACTAAAATACATAAGAACGGAAACCCATTGAGAGTGATTTTATCTTCTATTAATAGTCCATTATATTATCTTTCTCTTTTTTTATGTAACATAATTAATGACAGCATACCAAAAAAGCTTCTAGCCATATTAAAGACAGTTTCCATTTAGTTAAGAAATTGAATGGAAAAAGGTTTGATTCTCAATATGTTTTAGCTTCGTTAGATGTGGTGTCCCTTTTCACCAATATTCCTGTTGATCTAGCATTAAATAGCATCGATAGGAGATGGGAGTACATCTCATCTAAGACTAACATTTCAAAAAATGAATTTACTTTTGCAGTTAAATTTATTTTAGATTCTACCTTTTTTGCTTTTAATAATAAAACTTACAAACAGGTATTTGATACTCCAATAGGTTCACCGTTATCATCGATAATCGCCGACATTGTAATACAAGATCTGGAAAAAATAGCAATCAATAGATTATTAGTACAGCCATTGTTTTATTTCAGATATGTTGATGATGTTATTCTC
>NW_017298153.1:85392-86385 GCF_001594075.2 Trachymyrmex cornetzi
AGAATTATATTTGACATTTATCATAAAAAGACATTCTCTGGAAGGTTCCTTAATTTTTATTCCAATCATCCTCTTTGCCACAAAAAAGGCACAATTATCAGCTTCATAGATAAAATTATCTTATTATCACATCCGTGGTTCCAACAGAAAAATTTAATAGAAGCTATCCACATCTTCGTAGATAACTGTTACCCTTTATCTTTCATCTTTTCTACAATTGAACAAAGATTAAATTTCCATATGCATAATAAACATACTACACATAACTTACAAATGAAAGATAAATATTTTATTATTCCTTATGTCAAATCTATCTCAGATAGTTTTCTTCCGATTTCCAGTATGTTTCATTGTAAACTAGCTTTTACCATTCCTAACACATTAAAAAGTCTTATTAAGAGAGGAAAAGATAAGTTGGAATTTTTGTCCAACCAGAACGTTGTATATAAAATTTCCTGCGGTGATTGTGAGGCGAGCTACGTTAGTCAGACCAAAAAAAAATTGAGTACGAGATTACATGAACATAAATCTGATATCAGAAGGAATACTGGTTCTCCCACTGTTATAACCTATCATCGTGTCAATTTAGACCACAATTTTAGATGGAATGATGTGAAAATTTTAGATTGCGAGTCTTCTTATAATAAGAGATTAGTATCTGAAATGATTCACATTAAAAGACAGAAACAAGGTCTAAATAAAATGAACGATACTGAATCATTACCTGATTCTTACTCCCAAATTATTCAATCTCTTTCTCCTTCTTAACTGTTTCCTTCATTTCTTACTTCCCTTCTTTCCTCTTTAATTTTTCCCTCTACTTTATTTTTCCCACTCTCATGTGCACCCCTTTCTTCTATTTTACCATCTCAACCTTACAATAGTTTGTCGTTTTCACATTGTCTCTGAACATACTAGAGATATGACTATTCCACTCTCATCGCATTGTCTGAAAATAGAGAATTTTATATTATACTGACACACGATTCATAA
>NW_017298153.1:86536-88167 GCF_001594075.2 Trachymyrmex cornetzi
AATTTTATTCTTTGCCTCATGTATTATATTTTTATATTTTGCGTTTTATTTTATACACTCAATATTATATGTTTAAAATATTTATGTACTTTTTAACAGATACGAATTATTTTAATTTGCAACTAATAACCAGAAGCACACATTGTTACCGATTACAACGTTCGTATAACTTTCAACTCATATTGAGCGAATTTTATTAAATTAAACAATTGTGAGTTTTATTATATTATTGCTTGCGATTGAGAGCGAATTGTAATTTTTATATATTTTACCTTTGTAATATTTTATTTGTTAAGAGTTATAATAATTATTATTATTTCTCCTTAATGTGAGTAAAACTTTTTTATTCATCTCTTTACATTGGCTGCGTTCAACAGAGAAAGCAGCTTTGCAACTGTAGTAAAATTCTTCAATATGATTTGTCTTGCTCTTAGTTTCTCATTGGATCTAAATGTATAAACCAATCATATTCCAGAATTTTACAACAGTTGCAAAGCTGCTTTTTCTGCTGAATGCAGCCATTACTTCCTTATAATATCTTAAGATTATTTTTTCTTAAAGTTATTTTTAGTTTTACACTTTAATATCTTATTTACTTGTTGTTTACGTAATAATTTTAAAACGTATATATTAACTTAATAATCAATATTTAAATGTTTATACACAATAAATTTATATTTTGTTTCGTTTACTCATTACACTCATAATCAATTTCTAAATGTTTATACACAATAAATTTATATTTTGTTTCGTTTACTCATTACACTCATTACAATAATGATACTCGATGGAAAAATGTTTTAAACATGACTTCTTGCACCATGAACATTTTACTACAGCTATATTACTGCAACTTTCAATATCGATATTATTGAACTTTTGTCAAAACTAAATTCTATTGAATTTTCAAATTCTTCTGGTCTTTCGTTTGTGTAATACCACTTTTATACCACGAATATTTAAATAAGTTGTAATATCGCGGGGATGACAATTGATTATGTATCAGAGATTGTAATTTTATTATATTATTTCGTTCATGTAAATTTATATTACTTTCCAATAATAAAACAGTATCTGAAAATCTTTTAGCAAAATTTTTCCAAATTTTAAATCCCTAAACATCTAATGGTTATATTTTCCCTGTTGTGCCTTTCGGTATAATCATAGTAATAATATGTTTTCCTGCAGATGTTAAATCTGAAATAATATTGGGACAATGTCCAGTCCATGAATCGATAAGAAAAACGCTATTAGAATCAATATTTGGAAAATAAGCTTCTTTTAACCGCATTTTAAAATGGCCCGTAAGAAATGTAAATGTTAAATTAATAACTATTTTATGACAGCTATGAGATTCTTAAATAAAATATAAACTGCATCTCACAGAAATAAGACTTATAATTTCATTATATTATTTCGTTTATGCAAATTTATATTTATTTTTAAACAGTATCTGAAAATGTATTGTAAGAGAATAGTACATTACGATACAAGTGCGCAAAGTAGGTTTTTCCCACACGAGCGAAGTTTGTCGCCCGAGCGAAGCGAGGGTGACAAAAAAGCGAGTGTGGGAACACCTACGCAGCGCACGAGTATCGTATACTATTTTTCGTATACTATCGTGCTCAAAG
>NW_017298153.1:88355-95190 GCF_001594075.2 Trachymyrmex cornetzi
CAAAATCGAACTTTGCGCACGATAGTAGGAAAAATTTATTTAATTACCTGAAGTCACTTTACAAGATTTCGATGCTTTTACAATAACATTTATTGGTGTAAATAAAGTTTCTTATACTCTTGATCAAATATACCATTAGTTTCTTTCATTACAATAAATAAAGGTGACAGCAAATTTCCATTACACGATATTTTTGGTTGTATGGTGCATGAGTGTGTTGTTGATATAGATTGCACAACACACTCTACTTTCTTTACTCCTTCATTAGACAATGACGTTCCAAAATGAATTTCCAATTGGAAACTACTTTGATCAGAATTAAAAACATTTTCAGATCCGAACTGTTCGATAAGTGGTATCACTGTTTTCAGAAAATCATTAGCTGTATTTTGCAACTCAACGGAATCTTCTATTGTTCTTCTAGTTACAAATTTCGTTATTATTCACGAAACAATTCGATGGGATTTTTTGAATCATGATACCCAATTATGAGATGCTTTAAATATAGGATTTACATTTCCTACTTCTACTTGAGCTTGTAAAGCCCACCTTTGTAGATCGATATCATGAACTATGAATCCTGATTCAACAGCTGCTGTAAATTTATTATGTGTAAATTTGAAGATGTAAGATAATGTTTCTATAGGATTTCCACTTGAATGTAATTGTTCTTCCCATCGTCTTAATTGACGTTCAGATGAAACTCTTCTAAATTTATTTTGCATTGATTTTAGTGGACGAGAGATTCCTTTTGTTTTTATTTTTTTCATTTGTCCCAATTCCGCCAATACTCAACAGCTCGTCTTTTATATGAACTATCACCCAAGCAGCACATCGGTATAACTATCTGACTAACGACCAATGTTACACCAAATTCATCTAGAATTTATCTACAGATTGATACATTTATAGCTACGATTAAAGTTTTGGTCATATTTAGTAGTATATTGGTTGATTTAAAGTAACGTCGTTGTAAATAACGTCGCGCCGTCGTCGGCTTTGTCGACGTCGTTATACCTATCCAAATCCGACGTCGGCAACGTCGGCAAAGCTGACGTTAGTTTTTTAAACTAAATCTGACCTGATGTCGACGTCGGTTTTAGTCAGCTAATTCGACGTCAAATCTGCAAACTAAATCCAACTTAATGCCGATGTCGGCTGAAGTCAGCTAAGTCGACGTCGATATTTTGACCTATTATTAGACTAAATATGACCAAAGTACAGTATTGGTAAGTTTTTTTATCATTAATATGACTAAAAGTATATATGATTGTATAAATATTAATTTTAGTCAACAGTGAAAATAGGTCGTCATAGTCAACCACGCCATTTTTATAGAGATTACATGAGCAGCCATTAGGTGCACAAATCCTATATATATATATACACATTATGATAAAAACATTATAATTAAATTTCTTTGCATTTTAGTAGTTCTTTTAATCATAAAATATTTCTATTTATATATACAAATTAAATTAACTAATAGTTATTCACTGAATTTATGACTAAAAATACTAAAAAATAAATTTTGAAAAAATTATAATAAAGTTTTATTTCATAAGAAAGGTCTAATATTGAAGACGCTTTAATTTTCTTTGCCTATTTTGTACTTGTTTATCAGAAAAATTTGCTGCGTTTTGATTTTTCATACCCGAACACTTGAGATATTACATTTAAAGTCGAGTATAATTTTGTTCAACGTACAATATTCTTTCGTTTTAACCTACATCTTTGAGTATATTATCTTAAACTTACTATGCATAATGATGACATAGGTATAGAATTGACATCTAATTTTTAACCAAATAAGTATAGCGTTGGTCTACTTAAATGAACGATTAGTTTAAGTTGCATTTGTCGTACAGAATCTGACGTCAGATTAAATATAAGCATTTATACAAAATTCAACTAAAAGTCGAGATGGGCGACGTCGTACCGACTATGATTTGTGTGACCACTTTGGTCGAATTGCAGTCAGATCCACGTCGCGCCGACGTCGTATTGCTGACTAATAGTTGCATCATTGACGTCGGATCGACGTCGCCCCGACCTTTTTGTGTTGCTTGGGCAAAGTCTGCGTCATCATTTGAACATTGAGGATAAGAATTTAAATTATCTTCACTCCATGCTTCTTCAACATTTCAATTATTTCAGAATTATGTAGTTTATAAGGTTCTTGATAATAGAGATAGGTTTCTTCTGTTACTTCCAACCCATTATAGTGAAAAATATTGTCCAATAATTTTTGTATATTTTCTTTTAATTCTATGTCTGCTACAGTTACTGTTTCTGTTAGATATATTGAACTTATGGATGCTAATAAAAGTCTAATAACATTGAGTGGATTGATAATCATTTCCGAAGATTAAACTTGGCTTTGAATCGTAATATAAAAACAATTTAACAAATTGCATAGATATGATTATGACTACTGCACTGACTGAACGTAAAACTGCTACGTGAATATTCTTATACTGTCCATTTATACATATGTTGAATGTACACGTAGCTTTATATCATATCTTACGTTATCATTTATTTTGAACACGCTGTACTTATCTTATAATCGAAAGTGTATTGAATTGTTGGAAAATGTCACGTCTGAAGAATTTGAGATAAGATATAACTTTCTAAAAGTCACATATCTCGTATCAAAATAGTAACATATTTTTGATTTCACGAGTATTTCACGATTCTGATACCAGATACGTGACTTTTAAAAACAATGAGTGAAATCGTTACATATTTTTGAAAAATATGTCACGATTCTGAAACGAGATACGTAACTTTTTAAAAAAATGAATGAAATCGGGACATATTTTATCTCATTACAATAACAAATTCTTCAGATGTGACATTTTCCAACAATTCAATATAATTTTAAATGCAACAATTTTTTTTAATTTATTTTTTAAAGGTTGTATACAATATTCAAACGCTCGTGTGTTATAAATAAACAGTATATCAACTCAAGGCTTATCAACGAGCTAATTATTGTCTACTAAATTTATTTCAATCTCATCACATAAAATTCAATACTGACATACTAATAAAATAATATGACTTCTCATAGTTACAATCTGTAGCATACATACGTCCGTTTCAGCTTACAAAGCCTTCTTCAGTGTATTTTATAACAATAAATTAAAAATTAAAAATTAAAATTTAAAATTAAAAATTAAGAATTATAAGCCTATACTCCACTAATATATAAAACCCAATTCCCTGTAATGATCTTAGGCAGCTCATTAATTCTATTAAAGACGTACCAATTTCCATCATTCTTAAACTAATAGTTAACGCATTTTTCCACTGTTTCCAAATCACCCAATTCTTCGGTGGATATCGAGAACTCCGATGATTTCCGACACAATAACCCATTGAGATTCACATAGTTTATCGTCATTTTTTTATCATATTCTAAGCAAACATATATCAATTAGTCAATCAAATAATTTATAAATTCAAGATAAAACCAATATAATCTTACGTTTATATATGTAAAAAAACACGATCAATGTGTAACCAACAGAAATCAAACGCTGGAAATTTGCGCATCGTTCAGTTTCCCTCTCAATTTTCCACTAATTATAACAACATAATTCAATTAATTAAAGATTGAAACAATTAATAAATCCAAGATGAAAAATCCAATATATCTACCGTTTTTATATATAAAAACTGTCAATGTAATCTAAATAGAATTGGCTGCACACAATTGTATGTATAGTTCAGTTTCTCGTTCAAATTTCAACCGTTCGATTTCCAGGTCATGTCACTAAATAAGTAATCTCAATGTGTTATTAAGTCTGTTCACTTTCACTTCTTTTTACGAATATCGTCAAGTATGTTCAAATATGCTTTGTCCAACTATTCAGTATCCTTCATTAGATTTAATCCATTTTTTTGTTCTTTATGTATCATTTCTGATATGTTCATTTTTTTATAATTACTTTCGAAATCTACAATTTAATTGGGAGGATGTGAAAATTGTAGATTTCGATTACTTTGTAAACTGAAACGGACGTATGTATGCTACAGATTGTAACTATGAGAAGTCATATTATTTTATTAGTATATCAGTATTGAATTTTATGTGATGAGATTGAAATAAATTTAGTAGACAATAATTAGCTCGTTGATAAGCCTTGAGTTGATATACTGTTTAATTATTATTTTTTTCTCGTTCATCTTTATCTTTTTGTGATTTTATAAATTTATTCAACTTATTAATACACCTATACCCAATCAAGTAGTCCGTTTTGTTAATAACATTTGTTATTTTGTTAGAAATTGATTTAACATGAGGAAAAACCATGAGTTGTCTTAATCTTGTTTCATTATTATTTATATCTATTGACCCTTCCTTATGTCTCAACATTTTAATTCTTTTATTGATCCCTTCAAATATAAACTCTATTGGATATCCATTCTCTTTCAATATTTATATATGAGCATAGATAGCGTATATACGGAAGCGTTAATA
Source organism: Trachymyrmex cornetzi (assembly GCF_001594075.2). Taxonomy (NCBI): domain Eukaryota; kingdom Metazoa; phylum Arthropoda; class Insecta; order Hymenoptera; family Formicidae; genus Trachymyrmex; species Trachymyrmex cornetzi. The sequence goes on from NW_017298153.1 coordinate 92,845, forward strand.
ATTAATTCTCAAAAATGATATATCGTATTGTAACTTTATTACACATGGTTGAGTTTTTAAAAAAACAATCTTTAATTTGGTAAATAAAAAAATTAAAAATTAAAGAAAATTACGGGTGGCGGGGGTATTTTGTTAAACAAAGAAATTAAAAAATTTTTTTTTTCTTTATAGCTTTAAAGTACTCTTGAAATCGTTCAACTTTTATTTTAAAAATTTTTTTCTATCTTTTATACTTCTGACGATATTCGCTTCGATAGTAAAATTCCGTTTTTTTTTTCAAATGGGTGTTTCACCCCTTAAACATGAGTTAACGCCCGTATAAAAAAATACGTGTCTCTTAGATTTTCGTGTTTTACAATATATTTCATGCAGAATCAAATCGGTTCCGGACAGTTGTGAAACTTCCCTTGTGAGATACGTCCGTCCACGCCGACAGCTCACATCCAAATCTGACGATCTTGTTATTAGACAGACGAATGCCTAATCGTCTGTCTAATCGGCAACGCGTGCACTTCACACAACACAAGTAGTAATTTTTATATACGTCCTCGTCCTCCAAGAATTCGACGTCCAGATTCCGTTCGATTAATGTTTATTTCTTGTGAAAAATTTCTTTGTTCAGTATTGGAAGCTGAAGCACCACATCCGCATCCGTAAGATAGAATGCAAGGATGAACGTGGGCTGTTGGAACGTTCTTTAATTTCTAGTATTGACTGTGTTCTCATATATGCGGTTTAAAATAAATATTCTTAATATTACTTTAAATACGGACCGCCATTACAGTCTGAATGTTAAGATGTTGAACTATTATATATATTCATATTAAATGAATTAATTTCAGAAATTATATAATAAAGTAATAACAAGGTGCTCAATATGTATAAAACAATATAAATATTAACAGGGCATAGAACCAGTATTACAACGAACAAATTTAATTAAAATAATAATATTACAAACGTTTCGACTCCGATCGGGTCATTTTCAATGTACATAAAAATATATCATAAATAACGGTTACATTTGTAAATTCTTTAAAAAATGAATAAATTAATTATAACATATCATAATGCCTCGCAAGCAAAAACTTATCCTTTATATAAAAAGTATAAATTGTCCAATATATCATAAATAACGTATACATTTATAAAATCTTAAAAATGAATAAATTAATTGTAACATATCCTGATGTCGAAAGCATAATCTTGTCATTAATATGAAAGTTGTAAGTTGTCCAATTTAGATCTTGTCGAAGTTGCAAGTAAAAATATATCTAGGAAAAGATTTATGCAAATTGTGAATCTTAAAGTTATAAACAAAGAACATCTGTCATACTACGTAACAAAAAGTTTTTTTTTACCTCGTCAGTTAATAAAATAAATCTCGTGATATGTTATTATTTCATTGTTGTGACTGCATTTTATAAGTTTAAATATAAGTTTTAAATTTTGTCGAGGTTGCAAGTAAAATTATATCTACGAAAAAATTTATTGTAAAATGTGAATCCCAAAGTTATACATAAAGAACACATGTTATAATATATAACAAAAAGTTTTTTACCTCGTCAGTTAATATAATAAATCTTGTAATATGTTATTTCATCGCGTTGTGACTGCAATTTATAAGTTTAAACTATTTTGCATTTATTTACGCGACCATTCCTAATCACGTCAAGTAATGTAATGTACCAGGTATGTAAATATGAAACCGGAGTTTTTTAATAGAAAATACACGTTTATTGCAAGAAAATAATAAAAAATATTTTATTGGAAGTATTGCCCGTCGCTAGCTATACATTATTCCCACCTGTTTGACAATTTGTGGATGCCACTCCAAAAAAATTGTTGCTCTTTTGAGCCAAACCAGTCATCTAGCCATTTTCGTACATCTTCGTAAGACGTGAATCGCTACTGAGCAATTGCGTGTCCCATCGATGCAAATAAGTAGTAATCGGACGGAGCCAAGTCTGGTGAGTAAGCCGCCTGCGAAAGTATTTCCCAACCAAACGCCTCAATCGTGTCCTTGACCAGTTTTGCTGTGTGTGATGGTGCATTATCATGAAGTAAAATCACTTTGTGTTGCCTTTTTTGATATTCCAGTCATTTTTCACGCAAAGCTTGATTCAAATTGATCATTTGTTGTCGGTACCGTTCAGTATTAACGGTTTCGCCAAGTTTTAGCAGCTCATAATAGATCATACCTTTCTGATCCCACCAAACACAGAGCGTTGTCTTCCGTCCATAGCGATTTGATCTTGCAGTCGATATCGATAGTTCGCCTGGAGTTACCCATGATCTTTTACGCTTAGGATTCTCAAAATATATCCACTTTTCATCGCCAGTCAC
>NW_017298153.1:95346-96917 GCF_001594075.2 Trachymyrmex cornetzi
TGTCACATTCAATTGATCCGCGAGTTGTTGTTGAGTTTGAGCGTCATCCTCATCCAACAATGCTTGCAATACGCTGTCTTCAAACTTTTTCGGTGGTTTTCCACGTTCTTCGTTTCTCACGTCAAAATCGCCACTTTTGAATTTTTTAAACCACTCGAAGCACTGTGATTTACTAAAAGCATGCTCACCGTAAGCTTCGACAAGCATTCGATGCGATTTTGCAGCAGTTTTCTTCAAATGGTAACAGAAAATCAATGCTGTCCGCAAATCGTAGTTTCCAGGCACAAAATTCAACATGTTCAACGCTATTACAAACTATACTGTTGTATGAAACTTGTATTGTTGTGAGTTGAAAATCTTTGTCAGATGTCAGAACAAGGAAATGGCGTCAATGACGCGGTCTGACGACAACTACATTGACAGTTATGGCCATCTATTGGTAAATTCCGGTTTCATATTTATATACTTGGTACAGACAGAATGTCGAGAGAAGACAAGAACCGTGACAAATTTAAGAAATGGAAAGGGAATGTATCATATTAGTATACGTGTCGGGCAATGACTCTGTATCGTTTTGTCTGTTTATACCGTGTATTTGTTTCTTAATGTGCACCATCTTAGAAATTAATCGTTTTCTGTAAGAAGGTTCTATATGCAATATCTTTATACTATTCCATTTGAAATCATGATTCGTTTCGATTCTATGATTAGTAATTACCGAAGGGGATTTTGAACCTCTGTTAATATCAGAGACATGTTCATTTACTCTTGTTCTTAATTGTCTCTTAGTTTGACCTACATAGCTTGCTTCGCAATTTTCACAAGATATAATATTTTACAAACTACATTCTGATTCTTTGTATGTTCTAGTTTATCTTTTCCCTTTTTTATGTAGTCTTTAAGTGTGTTGGGAATGGTATACGCCAATTTACAATCAACCACATTAGCTATAGGTTTAAATTTTTCAGAAATAGAATTGAAAAACGGAATAGCGAAAAATTTATTTGGCAACATTTTATTATTATTTACATTAATATTATTAATATGGTATTATATTCTATTCTGGATTGTCGAAAAAATAAATTAAAGAGGGTATTCGTTATATGATTATGGAGATACAGTTCTTTTAAGCACTTTAAATGAAATGTGGTTCCTTAATTTGAGTAGCATTCATATTCCTAATGAGATTAAATATTTATACAATTAGGGGAAGGTTTTGGACTTCCCAACAACAGAAATAACTTTGAACATACGTTTATAGAGTTCATTAAGAGTATTGAAAGCAATATTAATAATCGTCCTAACAACATGATTAATTTCGTAAGAAATAACACTGTTCCAATCCTTGAGAAATTTAACAACAATTTTCCAAAAGGTGATTCTAACAGTAAATTATTATCTAAATGGATTATATCCACCAAGAAATTTATAAAGGAACACCAGAAGTATTATTTTCAAAAGCAGATAAGGGAAATGTGACTGTTGCTCTTAATGCGATGCTAAAGCCCCCCTGTTTTACCACATTCCTATTCGGTGGGATTTCTCCGTATTGGATGTACGGATTGCAAAAG
>NW_017298153.1:101834-102234 GCF_001594075.2 Trachymyrmex cornetzi
CTCGAGCGCCGGGATATTAAAACTCAAGAACACGCATTTGACAGTAGGCCGGGCGAATATTTTGCTTATTCGTTTCTCTTTAGAAAATTGATAATACTTAAAAAATTGAAAAATATGGTGCACGGTTTTCCGTCTCAACATCTAATTTCATCTGAACATGAGTATTGCTCCAAAGTCTCTGAGATACCCTGTACGAAATGTTACTTATGAGTAACAGGAACGTTTTTCCGAAATATTTCAATGTACGCATCGATTCGTCGTTCAATGATTTCGTATGGATCGCGTAAATGTAGATACCGTAAGGCTACAATCAAAATAGTGATTCCGTGCAATTGCAGTGGCGCAGTGGTAAAGCGTTTAGGCTGTCACGCTGGAGATCAGGGTTCGATCCCAGCCGCTT
>NW_017298153.1:105864-106539 GCF_001594075.2 Trachymyrmex cornetzi
ACTTTATACTTAGTACACTATAATAAAGTCATGTTCGAATCAGTACTTTTCGAGTTATAAAGCTTGAAAGTTACAGTATCGCCGGGATTAGCATTACCCAAGAGGACAAAACGATGACTAAAACCTCTTGAATGTAGTTGAGGGTCATGATCTCATTTGTAAAACCAAGACTGTTAGAGGTTATTCCTCCTTTTTCATTTTTTACGTAATGATAAATTTTTGGTAAAAATGAAAATTAGAGGAACAACGTCCATTGGCCTCAACCAGAAATTTTATCAAAGTTATCCTGAACAACATAAGAGGTTTTAGCCATCGTTTGAGCACTTTGGGTAATGCTAATGACAGCGATACTGTAACTTTCAAGTCTTATAACTCGAAAAGTACTGATTAGAACATGATTTCATTCTAGTATTTTGGGAAGCTGTTGAGGTAAGCTATAAGAATATGCAATAAAATATATGGGATTCCATTGATGATTTTAACGTGACCTTCAAATAATTCCCCAATGGCACCATTTCATGTCTCCCTTGAAGTCATAAAAATGAGGATGCCCATGATATAGGGGGGTTTCTATCCTAGAGATGGAACCTCTGAAAACGTTAAATTCATAGATATGATGAAATCTATCGCCCAATACCAAATTCCACTTTCTTATCGGCAAGAGAAGTTGAAAAA
>NW_017298154.1:0-210 GCF_001594075.2 Trachymyrmex cornetzi
TACAGGTCGTAAGAATCATCTGAAACAAAAAATCGATAAAGATTCTTGTTTAGTATGAGTGTGTTTATGTCGTGAACCTCAGAAATCTATCCAAAAATAACAAAATGGCGACGTTTTGAAAATTTTTTTTTGTTTTTAATGAAATTTTTCGTTAGTTTTTTGTTTATAAAAAAATCAATTTGCAATGTATCGGCATAATTTTGGTTCACG
>NW_017298154.1:749-1010 GCF_001594075.2 Trachymyrmex cornetzi
GTATTAAAATTTAATATAAAATTTTCTCCGTGTATATTTGCGAAGAAGTGTATATATATATGTCCATATACGTAAACTTTAAAATATATATATACCTGCATATAAAATTTGCAATTAAGTATAAAATATAATAACTATATTAAATTATATATAAAATTATATATAATATAAAATACATATTGATTAGTTCTTTTTCTTCATTTTTGTATTTATATCTCAAATTGTATTTCAAATTACATTCAGTAATAATAAAAAAGCTAT
>NW_017298155.1:0-209 GCF_001594075.2 Trachymyrmex cornetzi
ACACTACAAAATGCGTGATATCTTAACAAAATTACCTTTTTAAAAAAAGGTAAAAAAAGGCGCTAAGTGTGCATGTATCTCCCATAAAAAACTGTTACATAAACTAAAAAAACCGTTACATAAATAATATAATTCAAGTGGTAATATATATTGTTAATTTTTGATTATAAATTACCCCTCAGAAGTACGTATGCATGTATTAAAAAAAA
>NW_017298155.1:252-511 GCF_001594075.2 Trachymyrmex cornetzi
ATTTCTTGCAACATATAACATATACTATTGTATTTTGTAAATTGCGAAAAGAACATATATTTTATTGCAACATATAACATTTAATTAACGAGACAAAATAATACGTACCTTTATCTTTCTATTCAAGAATCTTTTATATTTACAATGGAATACAACATTTAATTTCAAAAAATCAAAGATAAAGCATCATGAAATTAGAAAATTTTATTAAAATAAAATTTTTTATGTAAAAAAACTTGGCGCGCTGCTAGACCTCAAA